>NC_052506.1:44256352-44330477 GCF_014356525.2 Nilaparvata lugens
TTGTTTATCATGTACTGGAGTCCCACTGGCGAGTCCGAAATCAAAGCTATGTCATCGGCATACAATAAAACCCTAATCCTCTTACCACCTATTATTTATCCTCCCCCTAATTCATCATGTAAGTCATTCATAAATAGGGAAAAAAGCAACGGGCTCAACAAACAACCTTGCCTCAAGCCTGACTTCGTTTCAAAACGTTGGGAGAGACCCCCATTGGCAGTACACCATACACTAGAAGTTGTGCCTTCATTCAATGCCCTCAAAATATTCAATGTCCTTGTTGAGAGACCTAAGAGACTAAGCTTATAAAATAGTGCATTCCTATCAATTGAGTCGAACGCGGCAGAGTAATCCACAAAAAAGCAATATAGTCCTACCCTTTTTTTCAGCCAGCCGCAGACTAATGATGGATGTTAGGGCGAATATATTATCAATGGTCGAGTACCCCTTACGAAAGCCAGCCTGAAACTCGTTCAAGATTTTATCTTCCTCCACCCAGCAGTTGAGTCTATTAAGAATTAACCCTGCAAATATTTTGAAAAATGTTGATAAAAACTAATGCCTCTGAAATTAGCTACTACATCGCACTCACCCTTCTTGAAAAGGGGAAAAAATATTGACGACTTAAAGCTATGTGGGACTCTACCTGATGTAAATATAGAATTGTAGACATTCAGCAATTTGTTTAGAAAGTTATCAGGTGCATTTTTATAATACTCGAATGGGATCTGATCTTCACCAGGCGCTTTATTATTTTTTACTAATTTTAAAACTCTACTCAGCTCTTCCCTACTAAAATCTCTATCTAATCTGTTGTCAACTATGTAAGGATCAGCATAGAAATGAGGTAAAGCTAACATTTCGGGACTCAAGATGTGTTGGAAATAGTTTACCCAGTCTTGAGGAGTTATGGCGTTATTTACAATATTATTCCTTAATTTAATTTATTCAGTGCTTGCCAAAAGTCCCTAGAGTTTTGTGCGGCAGAAATTGAATTTATTAGAGTCTTCTCATAGCTTTTACGTTTCTCGTAACATATTTTTTTAAATTTATTTCTCTCATATAAGTACAATTTTCTAGTGCAATCATTATCGATACGGTGATAAAATTTAAAAGAGATAAAACCTTGCTTCTGGCTTTCCAACACTCATTATCAAACCAAGCTTGCTTTCGTTCAAAACTAATTGAACTTTGACCGTTTCCTAGAGCAGAACCACTTCTCGAATACATTCTGTGAGAGTTTGGCTTGCCTGATCGACATCATCACTTAATACTACATTATTAACTCTACTAGCTATCTTATCTTTATATTTTTCTCCGATAACTTTATTCCAAGCCAATTTCGGCAGTAACGGTAAACATTGATACTTATCAACTGTTTTCTTACCTACATTCAATACAACTTCGATAGGCAAATGGTCAGAAAAAGCCTGAGGAACTACTTTAAAATCAGCTACATAATTTAAATAATCTAAATTAATAGCTGCAATATCATTTACAGAATTGCCCATTGCTCCAACAAACGTCATTTCTCCTTCTAGATCGCCCTCCATTCTTCCATTTAATATAATAAATCCCAATTCTGTACACATATCTAAGTATCTACGCCCCCTACTGTTAACTATAGTATCTTTTGAATTTCTTCCACTACTTAACCCACTATACACAGTCCGACCTACATAACTAGACATTTTCTGTTCTTTACCGATTCGAACGTTTTTATCTCATATCACTAGAAATCCCTCATCTGAGTTTTGCAGCAATACATTGTTCATCTCTTGAAAATCTCTTTCCCAGTCTGTTATTACAGTTGATATACAGGCAATACATTTAGGAAAACAGAATTATCTAATTTTATAACAATCGCTTTCATATATTATCAATATTTTTAAAATTCAACTTATCTCTGAAATCTGAGGTTTTATTAATACCTAGTAACATACCCCCACTAGCACGACCAAACTGAGAGCTTTTTTGCGCATAACACCAGATCGGTGGGGAAGGTTGTAGGTAACCAGGTCACTTGCCGCCCCCAGGGAAAGGGTATTCCAGAAAAATTAATAGAAATCGATGGAACAAAACTTCAGCTATCATGTGATACCACTTTCAATTTTAGGCTCAATAATCACGCCGTCAGCGGGGGGAAGGGTTGTAGGTAACCAGGTCACTTGCCGCCCCTTCAGGGAAGGTGTTTTTCAAAAAAATGTAAACTAGGTATGAAGGTATGAAGAACTCGTCAAAAATATGATACAGTACCAAGTTCTGAAAAGCTAAAATATCATTGAATAATCATTTTTTAAGAAAAATAGAATGAAAACTTGAAAATCAGTTTAATGTCCAGGTCAGAAGGTTGGATATTATTCAATTCTGATTATGATCTAACATAAAATTGGTGAAATTCTTATAACTATGTTAGTTTTGAATAGATTGATTTGAAACTCCATGGGTGTGTTAATTGTATGAAGGGAAACGTTCATGATTTTTTGTAGAATTTCCCTACGTTCCCTTCTCCGTCCCAAACCAAAAAAACATGGTAGTTCTGATGCTACATGCGAGAAAATTCAAAAGTCGCGCTATTCTGAGCTTCCTCTTTGCTTCGCGGCAAGGAACAGGATTGGATTAAATCGCCCGCGGAACAACACTATTGGTCTGCTCAGAAGCGCGACTTTTGAATCCTCTCTCATATACCATCAGAACTACCATAATATGTTTTCGGTTTAGGAGTGAGGATGGGACGTAGGAAATTCTACAAAAAATCATGAACGATTCCCTTTATACTATTAACACACCCATGAAGTTTCAAATCAATCTTTCAAAACTAACAAAGTCATAAGAACTTCTCCAATTTGTTGTTAGTTTATAATCAAAATTGAATAATAACCAACTTTCCGACCTGGACATTTAACTGATTTTGAGTTCTCATTTCATTTATGTTAAAAAAAAAGATTATTAAATTATATTTAGCTTTTCTGAGCTTGTGATCATATTTCATATTTTTGACGAGTTTCTTCATACCTATTAACACAATCAGGTATCTGATATGATACATGAAAGATTATTATATCTTATATGATATAATCTTATATGATACAGTTCTTGAGTAATTATCATTCATTCTGTATACTCTTGTATATTTTTGTCATTGAGTATACACCTAACTGGATGAATACTTCTTGTACAAATCAATTCGTATTCCGTATAATTCAATAATATTCTAGTAATTTGAATTAGAATAAAATATTATATGAGGAACTGTCATAAGGCTGTTGGAGAATGTTTATTATAGAATGTAGTAACAGTTTGTAGTATTCAACGTTTTAATTCAAGTTCAGTATACTTTCTTGTGCATATCATTTATCATTGTCATATACTGTACGATAGGTATCGATTGAAACTTGGAATAAATTTGAATATTAGGCGGTGTATTTAAAAAAAATAATAGGCGATGTTTGGCAAAGATGAATTATTCCAAACAATATTGTGATTGTGTTGTCGAAATGCAATAAACCTTAGCTGCAATAAACTTGTAGATCTGGGAATTTTTTTATTCTCTAACTAGTCTATCAACCTCCTGCACACGTTATTCAGCTGTAGGTCGGTCAGAATAAATAAAATTTAAACGGCCGCCATTGTGTTTTATGAATTCGTGCTTTTGTAGCTCTATCTTGTCACAAATCATTGTGCAAAGTTCCTATTCCTATTAGAAAACAAATTGTAAGTTAAAATAACAAAATGGCAGGTGTTAGAGTAACTGAGGACTTTCGGACAGTTTGAAAATTAAATAGAAAAATATTTTTTGTACCTAGGAACAATTCCCTAGAATATTGGTAGGAAGCTCGGAAACACTCTGTATATTGGCTTTGAACATCTATTGATCTGCACTCTGATAATCATAAAAATTCAACTCGTCAATCAGGCCATAATGAAACATGTTCAGTGAACTTGAAAATTAGAGTGGCGACGTAGATGAATTCAGTTGGCCCTTTAGAGGCGCACTAAGAAATCTTTTGGCGATATTTCAACTCTAAGGGTGGTTTTTAAGGGTTCAAAGTTCGTCTTTTAGCATGTATATTCTTGTTATTCCAATATCTTAGAATTATAATTGAAATTTCCATACCATATGTTAATATAAAACTATATTCTAGAGAGAGTATCTCTTCGAACACAGTTGTTCTGGTAACTAAATTAAAAATTTTGTCAGGTTGGCATTAAGTAATAACGCCAAAGATACGCCTAAAATTAGAGTTTCTCAGCTTTTCTGCGTTTCCTCACCTTTTTCAATAATTGATGGAAATATATTAAAAAAAATTCAGTACACAGGTTTAGCTGAGGTTGAAGAATTTTGTTCGCCAAAGATACGCCGATATAGTAACAGGTGTTTTCCGAGATCAATATCGATTGTCTGATTATTCAGAAACAATTATTGTTGTTTTGCATTAGGATTCTCTAGAAAATAATAAGTGATCAGAGAATCGACAGTCTTTAAAAAGTTGAATGAATATAAGTTTTGCGTAACCTTATCCGAGATAATGAAAACCGAGTTGAAAGTAATCAATTTATTATAAATATCGTTAAAATAAAGATAGTCATTAAAATGTGATAAGCATCCTCAAATTCTTCTACAACTTTGTCACACTCCATTCTCCCCCTTCGCAAGGACGTTGCAAGGGGATCTTGGTCTGGACCCACCTCCCGAAATTCATATTTCCATTAAATTTCAAAAAATAAAGATGTTTTGAATCTTTCAAAAATGTTGAGCAGATTTTGCGTTTTATCAGCGTTTTCGAGGATACAGATGTTTAAAATTAATATAGAAGTACAGTTAGGGCATATCAACTTTGTCTTTGAAAGGATTCGAAATTTCATTAGAGATAGGCCTACGCCCGAAAATAAGGGTTTCAGAGGTTTTCCAGCCTTCTTCTGTGTTTCCTTAGCTGCTGCCTGATGATACGCCTATTTCCTAAGCATTTGGAATGAGCTTTTCCTAGTTTTTCAGTAACTACTGAACTTGAAAAAGTTTAAAATCGATACACGGGTTCAGCTTAAGTGCTGTATTGAAGGGTTTTTTCCCCAGTGTTTCATTGCATTTTTCTAGATTTTTCAAGTACATTGGAACTCAAAGAAGTTGGATGGAATTAATGTTTTGAAACTACTTCTCTACTTATCATTTATTTCTATGTCAAATTTCAAAGTACTAGACTGAAATACACAAATCCTTTTAAAGTATCATATAATGTATATGTTACGTTTTCGTATAACGTACTATGTCTCTACATGGGAATTAATATTTTTAATAATCTTCATTAGAATAGACAAAGATATTTGCAACTCTAAGGTACTTTGATGTAATTGAGCAGTAATTGCGTTGAACTTGAAAGTCTCTATAATATATTAAATATTTGAAGGGAGAATGTGGAATGTAAATGGAGGCGAGTGAAGCGAGCCAACTTTTTTTGTGTGTCATACCTCTTTCTTTAAACAAGCAATATTTCTTTTTTCAATACTTCCAAATATATCATGATGCCATAATGTGAGCATAGTGTAATAAATTGTATTTGTAGAAAAATTTATGGATTCTCCAAACATATTGGATTGCAATTGCCAATATGGCTAGTCCCATATTGATACGCGACGCGGCGGGACACGAGTCTGCTAGATGAGATAATATTATTTTTATGATCATAATATTGTATTTTTCACAATGAGACAGAGGTTCATTATAAATCAAATATGAGACAAAGCTTCATTATAAAAAAATGAACATTATAATTTTATGATGTTAACTCATAGGGCCTATAGCAGACTGGGGTTACATCATGTCACGTCGCGTGTCGTCGCAATATGTGACCAGCCTAGAAGTTGGGTTTCAAATCTTGTGTTTTCATAAAGTTTATAAATTGATAAGTGTATAACTTTAACCAGGTTTCAGAAATCTACAACCCCTCTTTCTATAGGTGCGTACAGACTTACGCGCCACAAACACGCGTATTTCGCTTTTCATCAGCTCTATATCTTCTGCATTTGTACAGAAACAGTAAAATACAGATATAATAGGCATAATATTAGCTGATGAAAAGAGAAATACGCGTGTTCGTGGCGCATAAGCCTGTACGCACCTTCACAATGAACAGTTCTCACTCTTGAATGTTCCCCTGTCAAGAATAACTTATGCTGCATACCTGAGATTAACTGATATATGTATGATGTAGCTCACCTTAATATAATATAGCCATGAATTATAAAATCTGATTCACAAATAAGGTCCATATTGTTCTTACGTGACTGTGTTTTTGATATAAATTGTATTTGGTGAATACCAACCTATGTAGGTAATCATTAGCCTAATTATTGAATATTTAATATTTCACTTCTGGCCCCTCCCACAGCAATACATAAATCCTGGCTATGTCTTCAACCCTCAACTGACAATAAGAGTAAAGAAAAAGAAAAAATAGAATTGAATCGTTTTCAACTGTTGCATTATTTCACAGAAACTTGAATTTATATTGTTTTATTTTTTCCAATAAAAAAATTTTATTTTTATGTTACAAAGACTGAAAGCTCAGAAGCTTAGGCGTGGATAATATCGTACAGGACGACTGTTCTGGAGACTTTTTTAATATACGATTTTTCTGGCGATTTGAGCCCTGAATAATTTGTACTGCAAACTAAAATATTATAATTGATATTATTGATTCACAGCCAAGTATAGATATTCAGTTGTAATAAACCAGTGTGTACGGTTAGTGGTTTTGGGTACGAATTAAAATGGCTGGTGCATTGAAAAAGGAGCTTAATGTGGATTATTCATGATATTAGATTATGGTGATGAGTACAGTAGTAAACGTTTTATTTGTTCTTATTACCATTTTCATAATGGTGGTTATTCATAATAATAGTTTGATTATATGTTTCCCAAAACTGTCTAGTCCTCAGTGAACCTATACACAGTACTACTAAATTTCAAAATGTTCTGCTCATTGATTTTCGAAAAAAGCTTAGAAAACGTAGAAATAGTGACAATCACTGAACACTAATGAATGATCAGTTTTCAGGAATAACCATCTTCAACTACAATATGGGAGAAAATATTTTGATGGGAATTCCCCTACTTAATCCAGATGCATTGGAATCCTGGTGATAGTTTGTTCATAATATACTGAAAATATGTATTGATCTCTAATGAATTTTCTACAAGCTCAGTTTTTACAAATAAATTTTCAAATTGAAGATCTTGTAAAGTTAATACAGTCAGAATCCCGTGAAAACTGTGCTATACAAAATTCATAGTTTATAATAACATTTTTCCAAATTTTGGACGCATTTTTGAATGCGTTTTATTGAAAAGACTATGCTTGTACAAAGTTAAAGCTTCACAACATATTCTGACAACGTGAAGTTTGAAGTTTCTTTTCAATTTTTCTAAAATATTTCGACACCTGTGCACTACAAGTTCACAGAGCGTTAGGAAGCCTGTACCTTTGGTGTTATTTTGTAGCATCAATATATTCAATATAAAGCATGATAATATCATTCTAGAATGATGTTTAAAAATGCATATAGAACATTGATAAACAGAAAATAGACGATAAATAAATGAATGAATTTATTTCTAGTTAAAAAATATCATAACATCCAGTAGAAATTAATTCATTAAGAAAGATATAGTAATAGTAATTCTATAATATTATAAAGTATAGATTGGCTTACACACATATGGGATGGGAAATTCGCGAATGAGGCATTCGCGTGAGAACTACTCAACTGATTCACTTGAAATTTTGTACGATGATTCTTGATTTACTGAGGAAGATTATATTTTATGCCTACCTACATCATGTTTGTTAATTAATGAGTAATAAAAACAAATTTATTTATTCTGTGATACAAAGAGGATGAAAGAGCCAATCGAATCGTTTTATTATTGATTGTCAATATTTACAATTGAATATGTTCAATATCAAAACCTAAATTCAATCTGAACCACTATTCAGTGCTTTAAAAATACCCTTGCGGAGTATGGTTTAACTGCTGGTATTATTTATATTTATGATTATAATTATTCTATGAGTCTAGTTCAAGCAGCATAATTATTCAAGGTTTATTGGTGATAATAAACTGGACTTCTGTATATGGCACAAAAAAACTGAAATCCATTCGAAGACAAAAATTTAGATTCTATCATTTTAGATTTTTTTGGATTATATTTATTATGTATTCCAACGCTGGTGAACAGTGAGTAAATAAAATAACTGTTGTAGCTTATAATATTGTTTACTTATTATTAAATAGTATAATAATATATAAAAATAATATTGTTTAATTATTATTCTAGAAGAATCGCAAAGCGTAGATTTGTAGAGAGAAGAATAAAAAGAATTTGATTTATGTAGGTACTGAAATTCCATTTTCCAATACAGTTTATCAATATAGATGTAATAACGATACATTGACAGAGCATCAGGTACGCGCGCGCGCGCGCGCGCGGAATTATTATTTTTTCCTTATAATATTACTATTGTGTATGGTGTTCTATGAGAGAGAACGAGGGAGAGTGAATGTCGAGAGAGAATGATTGTACTGAGCGAGCGGTGGGAGGGGAGCACGTGTGTGAGAAAGAGGGAATGTATATGATTGAGAGGAAGAAACTTTGACAGAGCAGAGTCTTCTATGAGAGAGAATGAGTGAGAGTGAGGTTTGAGCATGGTGTCGAGAGAGAAAAAGGGTATCGAGCAAGCGGGGGGAGCGGAGTTGTGGGGAGAGAAATACCCCTCAATGACGTCATAGTTTCGATAGGATAGGTGTGACGTCATTTACGCGTGACGTCATTCATGGGCGTTCTGTACATAGTGGGCGATCTCCGCATACGACACCGGTGAACACCCCGACAAATGCGGTTAGCGACAGAGTGGGTCACATTCCTGAGGTGACCGCATTTGTCGTGTCGTGAGGCGACAAATGCGGTCGAAAAAATGACTCACTTTGTCGTCGACCCACTCTGTCGTCGATCCAGTTTGGACCTATACATATCGAATTTTTGTCGTCGACCCACTTCTTCACGTTTACAGTGTTCAGTTTCAGTTGGACAAAATATTTTTTAATAAGTTTAATAAAGTATGGTGTGTGTAATAATTTCATGATGAATGATAAATGCAGATTCTGTGGAATAGAGCGTATTCATCGTGCTCATATTAATATTTTCAGTGATAAATATAATTTTGTTTTATTAAGTATAGAAAAAGTGCTACATTATTTTCCCCACTTGGACGACGACTTATCAAAGTTTATGTGCATTGAATGTTTAGCATTAATTGACAAAATAAACGATTTTCTTCAGACATCATTGGTTTTTACACATTCTACTGTGATTGAATTTGAAAGTTTCGGCATCAACAAAACTTGCAATCTTTGTGGAGTTATTTGTGACAAGTCACATAACAATCTTGATGATATAACCTCAAAATTGTCTCATCTGTTTGGATATTCAATACATAAATTGATAAATGTCTGCACAATTTGTGTAAGTAAAGTTCATGTATATAACGATTTCATTAGAATGGTTGACTTTACCCTATTCAGTTCAAATGTCAATGATACCACCAATTTAAACGTAACAGTTGAGAAAAATATAATGGGCATCAAACAAGAGCAAGACGTGGGATTACATGACGACTTGAATAAATTTGATATAAACATTGAAATCAAGAAAGAGGTAGTAAGTGGAGAAATTGTAGATACTGTAACCAGTAATTCAGAACCGTTATCAATAAGAAGTAGTCTTGTCAACCCTACAAGTTTAATAAAAGTCAACTCCGAAATTCATCTTACAGCAACAAAAAAAGATTTTTGTAAAGAAAGTTTGAATGACCACAAGTTGAAAGCTCCAAAATCATTGTCACCATCAAAACCTTTTCGTAAACGAAAAGTAATAAATTATTACCAAGAAGATGAACTATCAAATCCTGACTCACCAGATTTTAGTGGTTTCAACTCTGATTCGGATTATGATGTAGGGTGTGATTCAAATAAGGAGAAAAAAAAATACAAATCCAAAAAATTGAATATACCTGCTTTTAAGAATTCTCGTGAAACAACTCCAGTAAAAGACTTGCAACCTCAGTCATCAGAATCCAATGTACAAACTTCATTCAAAAGAATCATCAAAAATGAAGCAACAAAGCCATCTTCAAATTTGATCTCCACTAAGAAAAGGATGAATAATGGGAATATGGTCGTCTACGTTTCTGTCAAACAAGAATATATTGAAAATTTCAAGCACATCAAACCACTTCTTGGTGATGGTATCTATCATACGTGCAACGATCTTACACGCAACAGCGTTGACCCCAAATACAAGGACTTTGTCATCAATTGTATTGAAAATATACTCTCAGGAAAATTGAATTTAATGCCATATTTGAAATTGACAACACTGCCGGGGGTGAAAAGAATCATGTTTACATGTTTTGTTTGTGGTACAACAATCCATAATAGGATGATCAGGCAAGCTATATTTGCTCACCTTATGATGCACTTGGTGTTGTTGTGCCCAACGTGTGACGTATTTAAAAATAGTGTCTCGGACATGTGTCATCATCTTAAGTCTCACTCTAAGAGTATTTATAGCTGCAAATTTCCATGCAAAGTTTGTGATGAGGAAATAACCAGTGGTCCTGAAATTTACTTCTCTCATGTCATGTCACACTTGTTCAAATTATTCAATTGTTCTAAATGTAATTACAGCACTGACAGTATTGAATCTTTCAACAATCATTATAATAACATATGTGGAAAGGGCAATTGTGAAGGTGACTGTTCAATTAGGTACAATACCCATAAGGAACTCTTACAGCATTTAGATGAGCTAAGTTCTGGAGATGTCAATACGTCTTATGCTTGTAGCAATTGTAAAATGACATTCCACTCTGAGGAGTTGGCAGGTGTACATTACGACATCCACGGTCATCAACATTCTCATATAGAAAGGATAATAATTCACAAAGAAAAATCTCCTTGTTATATAGAAAATGTTGGTTTGCTACAACGCTATGAAGCCTCAAGAGACCTTGATCATATTTTGGGTGACAGTAATAACTGTCCATTTTGCAAGGTTGGTTTCAAAAACTCAAGTAGTGACTACATATTGAAACACGTAAGTGTGCACGCTCTGCTTGCATGTCGAGCTTGTGACAACTGTCCCATTTATAAAGACTTTTCTGACTTCAAAAATCATACTCTCATCGATCACACACCATATTTCATTGAGTGTAATATGTGTAAGGATGTCAAATTTCGTAATGTAGAGTTCTTCTTAAGTCACATTTTACAGCACATATAATGATGTTTTTGCTTTCTATTTGAGGAGGGGACAATTTTCGCGCTTCAAATAATTTAGACTACTCAGGCTACAGTCAACATTCAGGTGATCACGTTCTTCATTGTAAAGACACTATAATCTATTATTCTATCAACAACTCTTTGGAATATTACTAAACAACAACTCTATAGGGAAGTGTTCCATTTACTTTATATCATTATGAAATGTAATAAATTGTTTTTTATTATATTGAAATTTTATTTATGAATTTATTTTCAATACCTGAACAGTTTATCAACTGGGGGATTTGGTTCAGAAATTTGTGATATTCAGGGTGGTTGCATCTATCCATCTTGGCTAAATCTATCCAGCACAAGCTGGTCATGGATTGACAAAGAATTGTGGTGGGGGAACCCCTAAATTTTTCAAGCCATTAATCACTGCATTGCATGAATAAAGAAAACATACATTGTTAAGAAGACAACAGGAATGCAGCACTCATTTTTAAAGAACAATAATAATTCACTCACTGGTAACTTGAAATTTTATAAATTGTTGTGTTACCAGGGCAGTAAATAAAGTTTGTGACCTAACCATGAAGACGCCATTCTAAGTGAATGTTATTTATTTTGAGTTGTTTGATTAAGTTGATGTCGGATGCTGAGTGCTGCATCTGTTCATGTGTCACAAGTTCTTCAATTGCAACAGTTCAATTGTACAGTTTGAGTACTAGTTAATATTATATTAACCTTATTGTAAATTAATTACTTTGCATGATACGTGTGTATGTATATGTATTAATATTACTACTCATCCAAAACTTGTCACTCATCTGCTCACGGGGGCGCCTTTGAATTGAAAATCAAGAACATTTTTCCTGAAAACTGTCTTCCCAGTAGGCCTACTCTGTTTTTAGAGGGATTTCAATGACAACTCTTGTGTCTCTTTGATCTTTCTGTAACAGTTACTCATTAGAATTTAAGGCATTTTGGAGGCATGGCATTCATGTCGTTTTTTTTGTGAGTAAGATGTTGTATTCCGGGTTTTGCATACTTTTGTATGCTCACCACAGATTATGATGAAGGTCATCTCTGTCCTATTTTCCTATAGTTCATACTTCTGACTTGGAGTGATATGCGCATTAGAGGGAGTGATACAGAGGTGGCGATGTAGCGGCAAGCGTTCTCTAATTTATAGTGATACACATACAACGTTTCCTCTCTAAAAGCACTGAGACTACTTGATAAATTTGCAACTGAACTTCTACACTTATGACTCTATTCATCACTGTAATTGGCTGATCTTCCATTTCACTGCCCTGCATATTCCTCCAAGTCAATAGTAATTTTGTATGGACTATAGATTATAATTTCTGAATGAGGGAACAAAAGTAGGTTGCTTGTGACTAGATCTGACAAGTAAGATTTATGCTTTAAGTAGATTATAGTACATAGTGTATTATGTCATGATAACCGCTAATACTAATGTATGGGACCATGTGAGATAGCAATGGTGTTGGTGATTTTACATGGTCATACCGAATTTGTACTTTTTCGCAAATATGATCGCTTTTCCACAATATCCACCTTAAGATTGCCAAGTAATAATGATCTATAGTAGCTCTGTATAATTAAAATAAGTCCCAATAGTGCTGTGAGAACAGTTTTCAAGTAAAATGTTCTTACTGTCTTCAAGGCTGCCTCGTGCCTCCCCTTTAGTGATTGACTGATTTTTTCAGTTTTGGCTGAGTAGGCTACATCAGACCATAAGTTGTCTTATTCAGGGTTGGCCCAGATATACTGGCCTTTAATAACAGCAGCACAGCAGCCCCAGAAGAGAATTAATGGATCATCGACATCATAGAGTCCTTAAAAATGGATTTTACTATAAATAAGCACATGGAAATTTTGTTACCTTACTCCTGGTCAGTGGTGAGACTATGGCCCCAACTATACAATCGTCATAGATGCTAATTTATTTGGCGCGTCTTCAGAATGCATGAACTCTTATGGAACGCGTCTATTACGCTCTTACAGTATTTTTCATTAGAGACAATGCATTCTTTATACGAGCTGAAAATTTCAGCGCTTGTATAGGCCTATATAGTTGAGACATATGGTACGCCAGTAAGAACACTGGCGCAGAACCATTAATGCGATATGAAGAGTTTGTGTTTTGCATCAATAGAACTATTAAAGTTCTTGTTTGTAATGTTTGACAACCTCAATCGATCCGCGCATATGAGTAGGCCTATTGTAACCTATAGGCTGCATAAACAATGTTTTTTTGCTCATTTTTTGTAATGGCTCTTTCTACAAGTTCAAACGGGTGGGTATAAGTTGTTCGACGGGAGAGCTGTATAAACTTCTACTTATCCACTCTGTATAAACTTTACACTTCACGGTTTAAAGGTTATGTTAACACTGCTTACAGTGCGTTATACATTTTATTTATTATTATTAGAACTCACTTCAAGTTACAAATCAAAGGTAACTGATTTAAAACTTAAAATACTTATATGAATATAATTTGAAACAATATATATATTTAATACGTTACGTAGAGCTAGCTAATAGAAAAGTTTGAATCATTTTTAAATTTATTTGTATTAAGGTATAAAATAAATTATGTAGACTATTTCAATCAACAGTTTTTATTTAGATAGGCCGTATGTATTGTAGCTACAATAATAAAGTAAATTCTTTGTTAGTAGTATGGCAGCTTAAAATAATTTATTGTGAATTAAAAATGTAGGCCCATTATGGAAACTAATCACTAACCTAATCACCGGTTTCACTTTGTTAATACCGTCAACCGGGGTGACTTTGAACACTTTTTTGTTATATTGATCACAACTTTCTTAATACTTCATCAATATTTATGACTTTTTCCAAAAAGTACCCGAATTTAGTGTTCTTTATGAGACATAACATTGAAGACACTAAAATTTTATTTCTTTTAAAAAAAGAGAAAAATGGTACTTATCAATCTCACCCAGCAAAGAGGTGAGTTTAAACACATCATAAAATATGGATTATTTACCTGTAAAAACGATCAAATGTTCAATCTATCACCTCTAAAACGTTATCCTTGAGCAAGTAGATTATGAATGAAGATAATTATGCAAGTCACTACCAAAATAATTGAATAATTTGAAACATTAATGGAAAATTGAAGAAAATTTATGATTTTTTAGAAAAAAAATATTAGGACTATGAATCATTATGAAATTGAAAAATATATAGGGCCTAAGAGACACAAAATTATTAATTAATATTATAATTGCCAAATTTAACATTAAAAATAGGGGTGTAAGTGCACATCCAGTGCCAACATACCTGTCATCAAATTTTTGGTTGGGATCGATTTAGTATGTTATTTTGAACACAAAATCACAAAAATTAAATGGTGGTCACTATTGTTTTTAAAATAAACTAAGTTCAAAGTGGCACAATTTTACATGCATTATTTAACCTATGAGTAGCAGCCATTTTGATTATTGAAATCATCAAATTATGATATTCCTAATCTGAGTTTTCCTAACCCAAAGCTTTTCCTAACCTAAGCTTTCCTAATCTAAAGCTTTTCCTAACCTTAGCTACTTATGGTTGCTAATTATAGGTTAAATGCAGGTAGAGTTGTGCTACTTTGAACTTAGTTTATTTTAAAAACAATAGTGACCGCCGTTTAATTTTTGTGATTTTGTGCTCAAAATAACATACTAAATCGATCCCAACCAAAAATTTTATGACAGGTATGTTGGCACTGGACGTGCACTTTAGCCAAAATAGGACTGTCCCTTTTCACTTTCCTTGTCCTATTACCATAGGTAAGGAAAGTATTGCTTTTTGGGGTTGGGAGCACTTTGAGGTTGGGATATCAGCCTGACAATATTGATGAATCTTCAATTTCAGGCAAAAAGAATGTTGTGCCAGCTGTAGAGCTGACACCACGAGTTTTTTTGGAACAAATTTCCAAAGAAAATTTATTTCAAATGTGTCTTCAACTTCAAATTCACCAAACATCATTTATAGGTTAGAATTTCCGAGATTTTACACAAAGTGCAGTTTGCACAACAGCCGGTTGAATTTTAATCATGATTAATCCACGAGAATCTTTCAGAAAAGCCTTATTATCAAAAAGTCTTCTCTGGTTTATTTTGGTTGAATTAATCACTGTTAAAATTCAACCGGCTTTTGTGCAACCAGGTTAAACACAACGTTTCACAAAAATTTATGATCTACAAGTTAACAATTTTACAAGTCTACAACTACTTCAATAGTAAACATAACCTACTTTCCTGATGATTTCCTTTTTTCAACCTTTATAAAGGTTACTTGTACTTTTCAATAATTACTTTTAAAATATTTGAAAGCAATTAGCTTACTTATCTCCCCCCGGAGATCTGATTGGGGAGCTTTTACCTCCGGAATATTTCGTTTTAAACCCATCCATGATTGCTGTACTGATTGTACAAAGGATACCAATAATGGTCTTTAATGCAGTGGTTTCCCCTTGCCTTCTGCATCCATATGCCGTTGACCCTTTGATGGGTTCTTCCGCCTTTAGAGTCGATTTCTCCACCCTAGGGCAAGTGAGTGCCCTGTGGCTCTTCCGCCCTCTCCGCCGTTGGGATTTCTCCTCATCCGCCTTTGAGACCGTTGACCGATTTGTTGGTTTTTGTCAACTCTGGGTATTTTATTTCCCCAGTACCCGCCACCCTACGGTGGCGGGCGTACCACATCGCCAGGGGCAGCTCCCAATAGCAGATCCAACAACAGCCACGGGACTTTACAAAACGTTAAACAGAATTGTGTTGGACTATTTGATTATTGTGTTTCTTATTTAAACAAGTTATATGAAAGTTTTAAAAACATGATTCGAGGCCTAATTAATTTGGAATTTCTAAAAATTAAAAACAATATGGAAAAATAAATTGAGATTGGAACGATACCGTTATACAGTTGACGTCCATCCTAAGTTGCCATGGTCTGAATGGAAAACCAGGGGATGTCCATCCACGGGTCAGCTCGGTCTGTCTCTGGAGGTAGGCGATGGAAAAGTGTGTGAAATTATTCAGAAGAAAAGTGGAAAGCTTTTTCCACTAGCTGGCTGGAGGGGAGACTAGAATGCTAGCCCCACTTCTACCTCTCCTCAGCGTTTTTACTCTGTCAGCCAAAACTGTCTGATCAGCTTTTAGTTTATAAAGTTGAAAAAAAATATTTCTCTTCATAAGGAAGAAACTGATGTTTGGGGGTTTGTCAAACCTTCTGGTTCATGACAGTCTAGAAGCTACTTCAAGTTTTGGTTGTACAATAAAAATTCTAACAAATTTTTATCGAACATCCAAAGTCTAACTACACACACATAAATTTTTGAATGAACCATTTTTCACCTGTTATTAGAAAAATAAACATATTCGGTGGTATCCGTTGGAAGGCTTTTCAGTGGCTAGCTAAAGCTGCGTCTACACCAAAATTATTAACAAAATGTTTATTTTTCCTTCATTTAGATTCTATTAGATTGAACATACTGTAACTTATCATACAAATGATGTGCTTATGTGTTTGTCAAGATCCGTTTAATCTAATAGAATCAATAAGGACGGAAAAATGAACATTTTGTTAATAACTTTGGTATAAACGCAGCTTTAGAAGAACCGACCGAGGCGATTATTGATGAACAAGTCATACGGTGATCAAACTAGAAAGATTTCTAGGCCTTTTTGAAGCACTTGACGAGCCAATCCTGTTAATTCATTTATTATTTTACAAAGGCGATTTTGTAGAAGTATTTTAAGCCTAGGTGATGATGATGGGATGAATGATAATACGGCAATGAAGGTAGAGTTATGAATGAATAAAAATGATAGGTTATGCTATCCTCTTGAATTGATTTGAGTCCTTTTTTCAATCCAGAAATAAAACTAAAAAATGTGGTGCGGCGCACTCACACAACTTTTCTTGCCGTTATGAAAATTGATCACCTGACGCTAGTGTTTACGCGCATCTTAAGTCTTCTTATAAACAAAGATCCAAGCCAGCTGGCGACAGGACAATAACGCTGCAGACATACGAGGTCTGCTATCTCTTCATTGTGAATCATTCAATAGAATCAAGAGTTTGCAATTGGATAATCACATTTTCTCGAATCTCGAGCTTATTTTAAATTTTAGGTGAAAATGTTACAGAATATTAATTGTAGAGATTTTTATGCTCAATCTTCTCCAATAAAAATTTTTTGATTAAATTGTATCTGAAGCCTGATAATAATTATCGTACTCGTATTCGTAATAGTTACGTATCGTATTTGCAATTATTGAGAATCTAAAATCAAACTTTGCATAGATGGGGCGGAGCTCCTGAAATTTTTACAGATATTGGACGTGTGACAGTTGATAGAGCTTATCAATGATTATTCTAAGTATGAATTTAATCAAAATCGTTGGAGCAGTTTTCGAGAAAATCGCGAAAAACCCTGTTTTTGACAACATTTTCTCCATTTTAGCCACCATCTTGAATTGCATTTCATCGAAATTGTTCGTGTTGGATCCTTATATTGTAAGGACTTCAAGTTCCAAATTTCAAGTCATTCCGTTAATTGGGAGATGAGATATCGTGCACACAGATGCACATACACTAATACACACACACACACACACACACACACACACACACACACACACACACACACACACACACACACATAAAGACCAATACTTGAAAACCACTTTTTTGGACTCGGGGGACCTTGAAACGTATAGAAATTGGGGTACCTTAATTTTTTCGGAAAGCAATACTTTCCTTACCTATTACCTGGTAATAGGACAAGGAAAGTAAAATTTGAATTTGATTTGATTAAAAACCGAATATGATAGAATGATGACATTCAATAAACTCTCATAACTTGAAAATATTGATTTACCGGTATTAAGAAAATTTGAATCAGAAATAATCCACAAACTAATTATGCCATTTTTTTCAAATCAGGCATCATAAAAAAAAATTAATTTCAAAAGAATAAGAGTTATTCATTATTATATTCATTATTATCATACAATAAGAGTTATTATAAGTATCCTTATTCACAATATTGACTATTCAATGGGTAAAATTCAAAGTTCCTACTTTAGGGAGTGTCTCACATCTTTGAGTGCCTATTCCTACCAAACAATAAACTGAAACAAAAGTGGGACATTGTGATGTTCATGAACATCCCACACAGCACGGTTATGTATCTGATAGGTATCAGATACATATCCTTGAAACCTACAATACATATCAGAAACATACAGATGCATATCTGATATGTATCAGATAGGTAGAAATGTCCACTTTTGTGATATGTACCAAACAAGTATCAATGATATGTAACTGATGCATTTCATTGATACATGTCCGTTATGTAACAGTGATACGTAACTGATATGTTTCATTCTTAAGTATCGGTTATGTATCAGTGATATAACTGATATGTATCACTGATACTCGCTTGGTACATATCACAAAAGGGGACTTTTCTACCGATCTGATACATAACTGATATAGATCAGGTACCTATGTACCAGATATGTAAACAATTTACATATTATATACCTATCAGATATGTATCACCTTGTACATCTCCTTCTTCTCTCTCCTCACTTTTATCAGTATAATTATGATGATGTACAGAGCCTGGAAAAAAGGAAATCATTACAGCTAATTAAAAAAATTGATAAAAGTTGATTTTCAAGCAAGTTTCTTGTCTAAATATGCAAACGTTTTGAATAATAGTAATATTAGGAAAAAGAAACCTCCATCGAGATGTGAAGGAGGTTTTTTGTTTTTCTGTCCGATCACAAGATTTGGCAGAAATAGCTGAAAACTGGAAAATGAACCAAAAATACGATGTTTTTGGGCCACTCTGTATCTAGCACAAGGAAAATTTGCATGAAGAAATTGGTTCTGGACTTCTCTTATGTACCCAAATAATATATTAAAAAATCAGAACTACAATATAAATTGCAAGCACACCCCCTTTTTTATGTCTATATTGACTGGACCATTGGAGGATCTTTATGGGATTAAAAAAGTTACTTTAAATTTTTAAATTAAGTATTTTTATTCAAATATGATCCCCAATGAGATCTACTGTCAAATTATCCTTGTTAATAGTATATCAAGCTATTTCCATAATTTTCACCACCCCTTGCTATGTATGATTATATTGTTGGTGATTGATTTTTTCATGTTGATTAAGTTCTTTCATGTTGCTTTATGTTATTATCAGATGAACCGAGCAATGATTGAAAAGAGTAGCATGTATATAAGATGGTCCAAGAAAAGTCAGGAGTGCCCATTCAACAAATGTCAAGCTAGGCCATTCAACAAATCTTCACTTAGTTTATTCATCAGATATGCTGATCATTGCGTATCACTTCCCCTCCAATAAACCATCCTTAGAGATGTGAATAATTTGATTAAGCTAGTCAAAACAATGCCCAAGGGTATTTTGAACAAAAGCGGATCACCGAGAGTCTTCAATTACACATGAAAATTATCATTATATCAATAAAACGTCAAACTTTTACGGCTGTGCAACAGGCTAAAAAAACAATTTAATGGTGATAACTTTTTAAGTTTTTCATTTGCATAATAGAAAGCTATGAAATTAAATAGGTAGTTTTCTCAGGATAAGATTTGTTTTCTGATTACTACTTTTTGAGATATGAGCACCTATAGTCTCAATTTTTGGGACAGATTATTTCAAATTCGGTAAGAGATACATTTTTTGAGAGAGTTCTTCCATTTATAAAAGTAACTTCCAGTTGAGCTATTTTCGAGCATTTTTTGTGAATGCAATAAATTTCATGACAATGTATATTGTCAGGAAATTTTTACATTATTCAATTAACTATTTTTTTCAATACCATGAAAAATGTATCCTCATCATTTCATGAATTAATTTTTTACCGAATTTGAAATGATCTGTCCCAAAAATTTCAACTTTAGAAGCTCATAACTGAAAAATTACTTATCATAGAAAACTTTTCTATTGAATAATTTGATTGTATGGTAAGTCTCTCTCCATCATAATTCAAAGAAGAAGACGTTGATGTTGTCAATACCACAATATTTGTTTAAAATTAATTTACATTACAGAACCAGGTTTCATGGTAACAGGAAATATGTGAAGGTGAAGTGGTTTGAGGAATGTGCGGTAAAGATGTGGTAGGTGTTAACATGTGTAATATTACATTTTTTCTCGATTAAAATCGAATCTTCAATTCGAGATTGTAATATTACATTTTTTCTCACATTGGAATCGAATCTTCAATTCGAGATCTATGAAACTTTATAGTAAATATCAGAGTTATCGATAGACGGACAAACTTTTTGACGGAGAATTTTTTATCGTAAATGATTGTTGCATTGTTCCATGGTGTCACCGAGGCTTGGTTGACAGAACAGAATTAATAGATAATATAGAGGATATATAAAATTTAAAATAATAGTTTCAAAATAAAGTTTTATTGAGAACAAATATAAAATGTGAATTCTAAACTTGTAAGTTATAATTTTGTTGTTGACGTGTCATGAAGTCATCACTGATTTTGAGGTGTGGTTTTTGTCTGACGACGAAGCTTTCTTGTAGCTTTGCTTCCTCTCTGAAACTAATGGCTGGCTATGTGTGTGTTGTAAATTTTTGCTCTGAATCATTTTCCATTTAAGTGAATTTATTAATGTTTTAAAATTGAGTTTTAAACAGTTTATAGTGTTCTATTTTGTCCATATAATTTGTTTTGTGTGCATACAAGCCAATAGCCACTGTTTTTTCAACTGTAAACTAGATAAGTATTTTAGTTCGTAGTAACTCTAGAACTTAGGCTTATAAGATATAATTCTTTGTCTATTTGTATAATATTTTGCAAAAATTCATCTGAAGATTATAAGTTCATTTGCTCTGAAAACTGGATTTCTCATTCATAGGTGATAGATCCATTCATAGTTTATCAAGAATCTATTACATTGGAGCCGACAACTATCCTTAGGTTAATAGGTGTTAAATGCTATCCAGCCGATTAAGGAAAAATTGGTAGCATGGCAAATGGTACGCCCTGGTGTGGGACTCAAACTACAAAATATATCCCTGGTTATAAAAAATTATTGGTAGGATAGATATCTTGATGAATTATGAATGGGAGATGCTGCTGAGTGGGAAATTGGTTCGAGAAAGTTCAGGTTCTAATGAGTAAATATTTTTTACGCAGTAGCAAGATGGAGAACAATAAAAATAATGAAGTTTTATCCAGTGAAAACATTCAAAACTTAGATGAAGAATCACAAGATTTAGACCTAACCTTAAACAATGACTCAAACGATAGTGTAGCTGTAAGTGAAAACGTTTCAAATGTAATAATTCATGAGAAAGTAGTAGAAATTTCAAATGAAACAAGTATGGTAGGAGCTAAAAATGATATAAATCTTATAGCATTCCTAACACAAAGGTTTGATGAGCAAAATGCTAGGTTTGATGAGCAAAATGCTAGGTTTGATGAGCAAAATGCTAAGATTGATGAGCAAAATGCTAAGATTGATGAGCAAAATGCTAAGTTTAATGCTAGGTTTGATGATATGAAGCAAGAATTTGCTAGCATAAGACTAGATCAGGTTAATACAAAGCAGAAAATTAAAGAGATAAATAATGATACATTAAGTAAAAATCACAAAGAAATAGGTCATCTACAGCAGAAAACTAATGATCTTGAAACATCAATGTTAGATGTAGAAACATCAATGCAAAACAAAATCATTCAAGTTTCTGATAGGGTCAGTGAGGTTAATGAAAGAGTAAATAAAAATAAGATCATAGTTGAGCAACAAAATATGACACAAAATGCTATCAATGCAGAAAATAATGAAAGTATTAAGCATGTTGAAAAAGAGGTTGTAGAATTAAACGAAAAAGTAGACAAGGAAATCAAGGTATTATCCTCTTTGAAAATAGATTGTCAAGAAAATACAGCTGCTATAACTGAGGTTAGAAAAAACATAAATAAAATTAACATGTCAACAAAACCGATGTGTAATCATACTGGTAACAATAGTAATTTCGATAGGTTTGAATTCCAAATGCAAATTGACAAAAAGAATCCAATGCATTTCTTAGTAAACTTGACCGAGTATCTTGAGAGAAATGAAATCACAAACTGGATCAAAATTAAGGGTATTTTGGAAAACAATTTTAATTCAAATTTTGCTCATCGTGATTGGTGGATTTTCATCCGTTTTGATATAAATAACTTTGAAGAATTTAAAGAGAAATTCATTGCTGGAATGTGGTCAGACGACATTCAATCATCTGCTAGAGATGATTTGAGATTTGGAAAATATAAGCCAAACTTATCTAAGAATCTTACTGAGTATTATATTTCTCGTTTCAACATTGCTAAGAATCTAATTCCAGCCTTAGATAAAGATACTATTTTCAAGTTTTTGAAAGGTCATTTTGATGAAACCATATCTACAGCTGCTATTATTCGTAACATTAAGACTAGTGATGAGTTTATTTGTTTGTTGAATGAGTTTGACAATACTGACACTTACAAAGTAAACAGACAAATGCCCCGTGATCATAACAATGCTCAAGCTGGAGGTCAAAATAAAACAATAAGTTTTCATCAGAGTGAACATAGGGATGATAGAAATAGGTCTCAGAATTCAAATGGTGTGATGTTTCATGATAATAATAAGCAGTATCAAGGAGGTAGAATTATTTCCAAAATCGACGGTACCAAAATGGACCAAACAATAATGGTCATAGAGATCAAAATTTTCAGCATAATTTCAGAGATAATAGAAATCATCAACTTGTGAATTCAAATCAATCAAATCCAAATCGACCAGCTAACAACTACCAGTTAGATTTCAGCTTCCCACCGCCAGGTTATATGCCTGCTCAAACTTCAAATCAGACAAATGCAAATCGTCCAAGACATAATGCTCCTTTAAACTAATAATGGGACGACGAAACGACAGCCCTGCTCTCCCAGTTAAGGAAAGGTCAAATTTTGATATAACTGTAGACATGAATAAAATAAATTTTGATTCAGAAACTTCAAACAGGTTTGAAGTAAGAAAGCCAGAATTAATCAGTCAAATTCATGTGCAAGAAAATAGCTGTAAGAATTTAAGTAATGAAGTAATGCCTAGTTATCAAGAAAGTCATATTAAAGCATCAAGTGTAAATATGGTACATACTCCAGAAATTCAGGTAGATGAAGCTATGAGTAAATCTGAAACTGTTTGTCAAGAAGAACCATACATGATAGGTTGTATTTTTAATGAACTATTGGAGGAACAAGAGAATACTCCACCTACTGGATATGATTTAGCAGAAATAGAAGTACAAATTTTCAATAAGAAATATCAAATGATTATTGACACTGGCTCTGAGGTAAATGTAATTAATGAGAAACTTGTTGATGAAATGAAGAAAAACAATCTCAAGTTGAACTTGGTACCAGCTCCTAATGTAAGTATAGTTGTAGCTACTGGTATGAGACATAAGAAGATAAATAAACAGATTATGTTAGAGGTATTTTTTGGTAAGTTAGAATTGCCAATAGTTTTTCTTATAGTTCAAGATTTAAATGTGGATATTTTGGTGGGTTGTGATTTCTTAAAAGATGCTGGAGCAATTATTGATTTTAATCAAAATATGATATCACTGAAAGATTGTTGTTTTCCATTTATAAAAAAGGATACCTTGAAGTACAATAGACTTTTTCATGTTAACATAGTAAGAGACCAAGAAACGTTTGATACTTTATGGAATCAGCAGATTGATAATTTAAGATTACAGCTAAGCGATGAATCTCCTGAATTGGTAAACAAATTAATTGAAGTATTTGAAAATAACAAAGATATTTTCTCTGATAGTCCTGGATCTGCAAAAGACTATTTATGTCAACTTAAAATGAAAGATGATGTGAAATTAGATAAGAAGAGTTATCCGATTCCATATCAGTATAGAGATCAAGTCAAGAAAGAATTGAAGAAAATGTTAGATCAGAAAATCATTGAACCAGGTAGCTCTGAATATACAAGCCCTATGGTAGTAGTGAAAAAGCCAAATAATGAAATTCGATTATGTTTAGATGGAAGAGAAATAAATAAGTACATAATAAGGGATTTTACAGAAACTGAACCAATAGATAACTTGATCATTCGTTTCAATAAGTGCAACTACATTAGCAGTTTTGATCTCACTCAAGGTTTCAATCAGGTAAAATTAACTGAAGATAGTAAAAAGTATGTAGCTTTCAATGTTTTTGGACAGACTTATCAATATACACATCTACCATTTGGATTGAATATTAGTGGTTCTGAATTTATCAAGTGCTTGTACAAAATGCTAGGTGAAGAGGTTTGTGAGTTTACTATTGCTTATATTGATGATCTTGCCATTTCTAGTATATCTCTTGAACAACATATCAGTCGAATTGAACTATTATTCAATAAGTTGAGGGAAAGTAATTTGAAGTTGAAACTGAATAAATCGAAATTTATTGCAGATAAGATAAAGTATTTGGGTTATATTATAAGTAAAAATGGTATTGAAGCAGATGACTCTAAGCTAAATGCTATTCAGAAATTTCCCATTCCTCAAAATTTGAAACAATTGCAGTCATTCATAGGTCTCTGTAATTTTTACAGAAAGTTTCAGAAAAATTATTCATACTTGACAAATCGTTTTAAGCATCTTCTATGCAAGAAAAATAAATTCATTTGGACTGAAAAAGATAATGATACCTTTCAAGAAATTAAAGATAGGTTCATCGACTGTGTGATCTTGAAACATCCTGATTATAACAAAAATTTCATTTTGGCCACTGATGCCAGTGATGTAGGAATTGCAGCTGAGTTATTTCAGGAAGGTGAAGATAAGGAACACTGTGTCATTGCATATGCTAGCAGAAGCTTAACGAAATCTGAATTAAATTACACAATATGTGAGAAAGAATGTTTAGCTGTATTATTTGGCTTGATGAAACTTCAAAATTATTTTGGTAATCAAAAAATAGTTGTCCGTACAGATCATAAAGCCTTGACCTTTTTAAAAAAATGTAAGATAGGACATGGTCGTTTGGGAAGATGGATTCTTGCATTACAGAATTTTAATATTGAGTGGGAATTTGTAGCAGGAAAGGATAACATTGTGCCAGATATCATTTCTAGAACTGATTATGAAGGTAATTTAGAAAATCGAAATTCAAATGAATTCAAGGTATTAAATATCATTAAGAGTGATAACAAGTTAATCGAGATAGTAAAGAAGATCAAAGAAATTCAAAAAGATGATGTTTGGTTAAAAAATGTAAGAGAAAAGTTAGAGACAGGTAATTTGAATATCAACAAATTTTTTAAAGTAAATGATGATCTTTTGTTCACTAGAAAATCTGGAAAAAAAGCTTTTAGAAAGTTTGTGTGCCTGCAGCACTGTATGAAGAATTGATAGTTGAATTTCATGAAAGATTAGGTCATGTAGGTATATCAAAAACATGCAAATTTATTGAAGAAACTTTTTACATAAAAGATTGTTACAGACTTGTTACCAAAACTATAAGATACTGTAAGTATTGTCAACTTGTAAAGACATCAAATGAAAAGAAATTATTAGAAATGCATACCATAATTTCTGAGAAAAAACATCACAAAGTGTTCATTGATGTTTATGGAGAATTACCAGGTGGCAAGTACAAATGGATGTGCATTATTCATGATGGCTTTACTAAGTTTACAAAGTTGTATCCTATAGTTAAGGCTCACGCTCATAGTTTAGTAAAAGTTGTTGAGAAATATGTAAATGAATTTGGTAAATTTGAATATATAATCAGTGATAATGGTACTTGTTTTCAAAGCAGATTGTGGAAAGAATCTATGGAAAGATTAGGTATAAAATATTACTACATTTCAGTTTATCATCCCCAGGCAAATCTTAGTGAAAGACCATTGAAAGAGGTCAATCGCATATTGAGAACTTACGTTCCTGTAAATAAGCATAATATTTGGTACAAGTATATTGATAAGGTTGAATTTGTCATCAACAACAATTTTCATGAATCGACTGGTCACATACCCATGGAGCTTATGATGAATCATAAATTGGCACATCTTGTTTTTAAGTATATCAAATATCCTGTAGAAAATAAGTTTGAACTTGAAGAAGAAGGTATCAGAAACAAACGAATACTGTACAGAATAAAGAATAGAGGTGTCATCAGAAGATTCAAACAGAATATGCATAATAAACCCAAGTATAAATTCAAGGTTGATGATCTAGTTGTAATTCGAAATTACATTTTGTCGAGCAAGCTGAAGAAGTTTTCTGCCAAGCTGTGTCCTAAATATCGTGGACCTTACATAATAAGAGATGATCTCAATAAAGGGTGTTTCAAACTGGAAGAGATAAGTACAGGTAAAATTGTGAGAGTCAATCAATATATGATGAAGAAATACCATCAGAAAGCACACAATGATTAGGAATCCTGTGTCATGCCGGGATTCAGAATAGCAATGACCGTAAATACTACGTATGGTAAGAGTCCATAATTGTATCTTTTTTCTTTCCTGTAGCCTATTTTTCTTGGCCCTTAATCTTTTCAAATTTCGATTCTTTCCTGTCTTTGTGTAATGTTCAGTAAAATTCTTCTATGATGCATATCTTAACCAATCTTGTCCATAGTCATTCAAATTTGTATTTTTTTTCTGAAATAATATTAGAAGTTGAAATAGTAGCTTATTTTCCTAATCTTTAAATTGTTGATAAAACTTAACTTTTCCAAAATCTATCCATTGTAGTGTAAAGAATTGTTTTCTTGTGGTATATTTTTTCATCATGTATTACATATTTTAATCATGTCTATTTTTTTTTTAGGTATCATATTAGGTAATTAGGTTTTTCAGAGCAAATTTTGTCCCATGTTCTCATCTTTCATTGCATATCGTGCCATAAGCCATATGTAATTAGGTTATAGTTTTCTTCTGGGCTTTTAACCCATTTTGCATTTTATTTTTTTTGCTGTCCAATACTTTGGATTTTTGGTAGACAAGTAGGTGTGATTCTTTTAGAGGTGTGGGCGTGAACCACATATGGCTGGACTCGATTATCTGACCTACTTGTTTGCGATATAAAAACCTTAAGACTGCAACATCAAATGTTTGTAAAAACTTTTGCATACTTTTGTTTTTGTGGTCCGATACTAGAGTCTGCTATCACATTGCCTTACAGACATCTAGGAACTATCCACCCAGTCACAATAGTCAACATTTTTTCCTTCACCAGTTGTTTTTGTGGGAGTGATAGCTCACAATTATAACAAATTAGAGTCATACTTGGAATTTACAAAATTCCATAGTAGTATATTTTATTAAATATACTTCCTCATGAAAGTTCAGTACTGACATGTAGGATAGGCTCTAATTAATCTTTCTCTTCTTTGTATTGTTTTAGGAAATTTATTTACCCAGTTTTCTTTTTCTCTTTTTTGTATTTTTTAGGGAACTTATTTACCCATTATTCATCTTGATCATCTTTGTATTATAATCTTGAAATGTTTGTACTTATTATACAGTCTTCAAATTATAAATTCTTTTGTTATAATAAATAAACTTCAAAATTTGAAAGTATTAATGAATTCTGTAGCCATATATATGTGATGTATTAATGAAAGTTAACTTGAATAATAATGTTTTCATTGAATAAAAACGTTGTGTTATATTATCAATTGAAATGAGTTAAAGGCTAAAATTTTTCTAAAGTGTTTTGTAATTGATATCTTTTTCAAAATTTTAAAACTGTTTGTTCTATAAATTTTGATATGATTGATTATCGTTTGAAATGGATGCTGGAGTGTATGTAGAATTTTTAGTGGGGTTTGTTGATTAGAATTTTGCTGGTATGTGATTGTTTTTTGAGATGGAAACCCATTATTGCCTAAAGAAGGAATAACAGTGGTTATGACTTAGAGAGGCAGTAATGAGATAATATTTTTTGTGTTGATTAATAATGTTGATTGCCATAGATGCAAAATAATGATTAATAATGTTGATTGCCATAGATGATGATTACTTATGAATATTGATTGCCTTTGAAGCAAAATATTATTGATGTTTTGAATGATTTCTTGTTTAATGATTGATAGTAAAGTTTTGTCATGAAATGTAGTTTGTGTTTAGAACATTGAAAAGTCGAAATAAACTATAGTATCCGACAAACGATGATTAATAATATTAAATAATTTGCTTTTTATACAATTTTTGAACACAAAATTAAAACTAAATAATTTTGAAACCCTGAATGGTAAATCATAAATGTGAAATGAACTTGCTATAAATGCTATAAATGAAATGTTATACTAAATGATAATGAAATGCAGATATATTATGAAATGATTGTGAATAGAAGACCAATTGTCTGAAATTATTGAAATATATATTGAAATTAATTTTTGTTGTGATGATTTGATGTTTTTTACAATTTTGATAATGATACAGGGTGTTATGAAATTCTATTTCTATTTTTAAGAATGGATTAAATTTTGATATTTGAACAGTGAATAGATGGAAATGAAATTTTTTTATATTGAAATTTATAATTGATATCTCCATATTTCACAATTTATGTATTGCTGACTGTATAATAGGATGTTAACAAATTTCAATTTTATATATACTTAAAAATAATTATCATGTGTATTAGATTGTATTGATAGCCTAATCAAGATTTTCTTCTTAGTTTATAAGCATTTTAAGATAACAGGTACAGCACAGACATTAACATTGAAATAATTATCATGTGAATCTCGAAATCGGCAACAAGTGAACGCCATGAAGAGTGTTAAGAACATTTGGGTGATTTTCGAACTAGTGTGACTCAATTACGCCTAAATCTACGCTGATGCCTACACTAATAACTACGCCAATGTCAATGCCAATAACTACGCCAATATCTACACTAATATCTACGCCAATAACTACGCCGATGCCTGTGCTGATGCCAACGCCAATATCTACGCCAATGCCTGCGCCAACGCCGATGCCTGCGCCAATGCCAATAGCTACGCCAATGCCTGCGCCAATGCTGATGCCAACGTCAATATCTACGCCGATGCCTGCACCGATGCCAATGCCTGTGCCAATGCTGATACCAATGCCAAAATCTATGCCGATGCCTGCGCCAATGCCTATGCCTGCGCCAATGCCAAAATCTACGCCAATGCCTATGCCTGCGCCAATGCCAATGCCAAAATCTATGCTGATGCCTGCGCCAATGCCAATAGCTATGCCAATGCCTGCGCCAATGCTGATACCAATGCCAAAATCTACGCCAATGCCTGCGCCAATGCCTATGCCTGCACCAATGCTGATGCCAATGCCAAAATCTACGCCGATGCCTGCGCCAATGCTAATGTCAATGCCAATATCAACGCCGATGCCAATGCCAACACCAAAGCATATGCCAATAGCAATGCCAACGCTTATTGCTGACTTTGTATCTCAAACTTCAACACTACTACATTACCTGGAGGTAATTGCCATCCATGTTCACATTTGCAACTTTGAATTCAAAATAACAGTCACAGTATCATGAAAGAATTGATTAAAAAAAAATCCTCTCCTAAATTATTCCTGTATGCAGAACTCTAAACCTTGAACACTGAAAGTATCAAAAAACCAGACCTTACCTAAATTAATCCTCACCTAAATTAATCCTGTATGCAGCGTCTATCTCTTTTCCAAAAAACGAATTACATTGTCATTTCAAGCCTGAAATGTACATTGTATAATTACAAATATGATACAAAATTTACGTGACTCTGTATCGAGTTTGGAATGCAGCCGTCTACTACAAGCATGAAGCAATGCTAACTGAGATGTCACCTGTATCGAGTTTGATATGCATCAGTCGACTACAAGTATCAGCCCAACACTACAAGTATTCGGATCAGCCCAACACTGATGTCATCACACTGGAGTCACACTTAACTGAAAATCATACTGAGTGCCTTAACAGACTGTTTTCCAAAATGTGCATCAATAAAATCAACCGCGTCAATAGTGAAAGAAATGAACATTTTTTGATTTATTGAAATTTTATGTAAAAATTAAATGTAACAATTCATCAATTCATTTAAAAAAAAAAATAAATAAATAATAATAATACATTTTTCATTCAACATACTAATTTCTTTTATGCAATAAAAATTGAATTTTTCTATCTATTAAATTTATTTGCAATTTCAAAAAAAAAACTATTCTTTACATATTAAACTTTCTGTTGAGATATTTTCCTTCAAATTATAAAGCTAAATCAAAAGTAATTTTGATATTCTATACTTTGAAATATTGTTTGGAAACATATAACAAATGCTATTGATGAATTTTTAAAATAATTCTCAATATTATAGGACAACATGTAATGTACAATGCAATGTACAGAGCTTAAGCAATAAAGTACAAGAAATCAATGTGATAAATAGTACAAATAGACATGATATTCTTTGCTTGACAGAGCATTGGTTGAAAAAAGATCTTTTAAGTCTAGTCAAAATAGATGGTTTTGTAATGACCTCTGCCTTCTGCCGAGTGAATTCTAAAAATGGTGGTGTAGCTATTTTTATTGCTGACAGATGTGTAAATAATTTCAAAGAAATCGATGTATCTACATATACAGATGAAATCAACCATGAGTTTGTTGCTGTTAGGAATAAAAATTTGAAAATAATTGTCATAGCGCTATATAGATCACCAAAGGTGATCTAGCTCTCTTTTTCAATGCATTAGATAGACTAATTTTATCATTAACTAAATATGTGCATGATCATCACTTCATAATAGGAGGTGATTATAATGTAAACATATTGTCTGTTGATTCTAGAAGAACTGAGTTGGTGAATTTTCTCAAATCTTATAACCTGTATTTAAGTAACTTCGAGCCAACAAGAATGAATTCTTGTTTAGATAATGTAGCAACTGACTTGCATCCTGATTTGTTTGAGGTGGCTGTTGAGCCTGTCATGCTAGGAGACCATGATGCTGTATGCTTCAATATAAAGTCCAACTTCTTGAACTTAAGTGTGGATAATGCATGTAATAGCTTGAAAGCCGGTAAGTCCTACAGTTTTAGAGCAATAACTACGGAGGGAACCAATCATCTGCGTTCTCAACTCTATGGTAGGGATTGGTCTAGTATTCTCATTCACAAATCAGCTGAAGACAATTTTCAAACCTTTTTCAATACATTTTATGAGTTTTTCAAGTGTTCTTTTCCTTTGAAAATTAGGAAGCCCAACAATGACAAAATTAGTAAGATGAAACTATCGCCTGCTTTAAGTGGTCTGAGGAATGCGTTACTCATCGCTTACAATAAATACAAGAATTTTGGGTCGGAAAATGAAAAATTTAATTATCGGAATTTAAGGAGAATCTATAGATCTGAATTGAAAGCATCTAAACTGAATAACAATGTTAGGTTTATTGAGTCGGCAAGCAATAAATGCTCAGCTGCTTGGAAAATCATTAGAAAAAGTTCAAATCCATAGCGGACCCCTTAACATCATGTTTTAATGCTTGTATGAATGAGTCAGTCTTTCCGGCAGTTCTCAAACATTCTAGAACTGTGCCCATCTATAAAAAGGTTGCAAGGATCAACCTGAGAATTTTAGACCAATATCTATCCCTCCAATTTTTAGCAAAATTTTTGAATACATAATTGGGACTCAACTCTATGAATATTTGGAGAGTAATGGCCAACTCTCAGATACCCAGTTTGGTTATAGGGCGGGCAGATCAACTATTGACGCGGTTAGCTCCATTGTCGAAGATATTATGGACTGCTTCAATTCTAAACGTTATGCAGGCCTAGTGCTTTATGACTTAAGTAAAGCATACGATGTTGTAAGCCATGACATTCTGCTGAAAAAATTGCATCATCTAGGCGTGCATGGAAAGTCCCTCAAGCTCATAAAGTCGTATTTGAGTGAGCGTAAACAAACTGTCAATGTCAATAAAGAATTTTCCAAGCCTTGCCATGTACCTCAGGGAGTACCACAAGGTTCAATATTAGGACCATTGCTGTTTCTTGTTATGATGAATGATGCAGGTTTCAGCACTGATTCAAGAATAGTTTGCTATGCAGATGACACCTCCATGCTCTCGACCGATTCTGACATTGCAACTCTGAAAGAAAAGATGTCTACTTGTCAAGAACAAGTGAGCCTATGGTTCAGGGCAAATAACTTGCTTCTCAATAGTGGAAAGACACAAGAAATGATCTTAGGTTTGAGACAAGTGGATGAGAATAATGTGAAGAGTGTGAAGATTCTTGGTATACACCTCGACCAAAGACTAACATGGGGCCCTCATATTGATTATGTATGTTCTAAGCTGAACCGAGTTTTGTATCTCCTACGAAGATTGAAGGAATGTGTTCCTAAAGATTACCTTAGGATGACATACTTTGCTTTCTTTCAAAGTACTTTTTCGTATGGTCTCTCTCTATGGGGGTGTTCTCCTGATATTCATAAAATCCTACTGCTTCAAAAGAAGGCAATAAGAACTATTTCCAATGCTGACTACTTGGAGCACTGCAAGCCATTGTTCATCAATCAAGGGATAATGACTGTTTATAGCTTGTTTGTTCTCATGTTGGCCGTGAATGTAAAGAAAAATATGAATGAGTTTATATGTAGGGAAAATATTCACCACCATTATACAAGAAATAGGCAACAAATTGATGTGCCCTATACCAGACTTAATAGAGTTCAGAGAAGTTCAAAGTTGGTTTCTTTAAAAATATTCAACAAGCTACCCATCAATGTGAGAGCTATGACAATAAATGCCTTTAAAAATAGATTAAAAATGCTTCTAACGGAAAATCCTCTTTATTCACTAGCTGAGTATTTTAATATGGATGAAGGGATATTTAACAATTATTTCTGAACATATGTTTATATTTCCTATTGACATTATACTTTAAAGTAATATTATTGTATTATAGTACATAGAATTTGAGGAATTGACGTGATTATTTGTTTAGATCTTAATTTAATTTATGGCTGACGTTTCCAATTGTATATTCTGTATACTTAAAGGAATAAACTTTATTATTATTATTATTATTATTGTTTTTATAGAAAAATTGTTACTGTTCTCGAATTTACAATTCAAAATTTTCATTAGGGTCAATGTAATTTTTTTCTTTAAATTTTCAAACAGTAAAATTTTTTTATGTCAAGAGGGGGGTATTTGTAATATTACATTTTTTCTCACATTGGAATCGAATCTTCAATTCGTTCTCATTCATAGGCGATAGATCCACTCATAGTTTATCAAGAATCTATTACATTGGAGCCGACAACTATCCTTAGGTTAATAGGTGTTAAATGCTATCCAGCCTATTAAGGAAAAATTGGTAGCACGGCAAGATCTATAAAACTTGATAGTAAATATCAGAGTAATCAATATGCGGACAAGTTTTTAACTGAGAATTTATTGTAAATAATTGTGTTGCATTCCATGGTATCACCGAAACAGAGAAACAGAATTAATAAAAAATTATAAATATAGAGGATAAATAAATTTAAAATAACAGTTTCGAAATGAAGTTTTATTGAGAACAAATGTAAAATGTAAATTCTAAACTTGTAATTTATAATTTTTTGGAATTTAATATCGGTGACGTGTTCATGAAGTCATCACTGATTTTGAGGTGTGGTTTTTGCTCTGACTTGTTTGGTCTTCTCTAAAAATGGTGGTTGGCTATGTGTTCTGGTTTTGTGTTCTCTGAATATTTTTCTGTTTAAGTGAATTTTTAATGTTTTAAATTGAGTTTTGAACAGTTTTATGGTGTTCTAATTTTGTCTAAAATTGTTTTGTGTGTCTACAAGCCTATAGCCATTGTTTTCAACTATATAAACTGGATAAGTATTTTAGCTTGTAATGATGCTAGGATATTTAAGTGTGTAAGGTATTGTTTTGTGGATTTGTGTTGTATATTGCCAAAATTCTTCTGAAGATTATAAATTGGTTTGCTCTGAAAACTGGATTTCTCATTCATAGGCGATAGATCCATTCATAGTTTATCAAGAATCTACCACTTTGGAGCCGATAACTTCCTGTAGGTTAATAGATGTGAAATGCTATCCAACCTATTTAGGAGAAATTGGTAGCATGGCACATGAAACCTGGTTTTGTAATGTAGAATAATTTTTAACGAATATAGTGGTATTGACATCAACGTCTCTTTCTTTTAGCTTTTTTATTTTGATAGCTTGTAAAGTAGAATTTTTTCAGCTTGTTGCACTGCCTGCCCACTATTCAATAATTTGATTATATGGTAAGAGATGTAGAATTTCTCTCTCCATAATTGAAAGAAGAAGACGTTGATGTTGTAAGTTGTCAATACCACAATATTCGTTTAAAATTAATTTACATTGAATTTTCATGGTAACAGGAAATATGTGGAGGTGAAGTGGTTGGAGGAATGTGCGGTGAAGATGTGGTAGGTGTTACCATGAACCCTGGTTCTGTAATGTAGAATAATTTTTAACAAATATAGTGGTATTGACATCAACGTCTTTTTCTTTCAGCTTTTTTATTTTGATAGCTTGTAACATAGAATTTTTTTCAGCTTGTTGCACTGCCTGCCCACTAAGAAACACACCATTGCACCATTAGGACTGAAGAATGCATCATTAGGACTAAGAAATGCACCATTAGGACTAAACAAAAATGGTAACTGGGAAATCAAAAGTGACTAATAGGCTATTGCTGGCTGATATTGATTTGTCAACTTACTTGCTACTCCTGCTGATCCTCAATTTTGCTTCCACAAACCAAGGTGCAATGATAGGGTTCATTTCTTTCTTGATAGCTGTGCTATTGTGCACCCTTTTAGTGGCTGAAACATAAAATATCACAAAGGATTGGTTCAATCATGTTGAAAATTTTATGCTCAAAAGACAATCATTGAAAAAAGTGAAAAATATAAGTCAGGTGTAATTAATTACAATAGATAATCAAAAAAATATATGAATGTTTATTTAACACCATTTAAATAATAAATCAAATACAAAATTGAATTACAAACTGGAGTCGCCTTGACCTGGAGAATGAACAGTAGTCATCTTGAATGTACATCTCATCAATACATTAACTATTGAATATGGCATTATCAATATTAAATATTGGTTGGGGTTTGATACAATCGATACAACAGTAATTAAAGAAATGTGATTTTGAAGGAAAGTGAAAGAGAAAAAGCTAGGTTAATAGCTAGCCTAAAAATGTGAACAAATGTGATAAAGATATGAAATTTCAAAACTGAAATTACACCTAAACTTCAAGTGCAGATCCAAAAATATAAAAAAGTAACTAAAAAATTGATTACTAAGAAGTGACTCAAGTTGAGGTACTTGAAGATAATAAAAAATGAAAAAAATAAAATAAAAGTGAGGTTACAAAAATATTAAGCAACCTAACAACTTGACATAGGTCAATCAAGAGTTGAAGAATACATTTGTTCATGTTTAGTCGTTTATCATGGACTAGACAAGATAATCAATGATATTGAGTTGACAAATCCGGGAATAGAAAAATCATTTAATAGTCAAAGATACTTGTATGTAGGTACTTGACAAGTTATGGTTAAGATCTCAAACTGGAGGACATAACCTAACATAAATAGTAAAGGTTGAACAAGTGATTAAAAAAAGGAAATGAATGAATCCTTATTAAAGACTTAAATACATGAATAAAAAGAATTAAAAAACTTGACCTGAATGGTATTTTCCAGTAACTGGAACATTGGATACAGTTCAATAATGCTTCCCAGAAGTGAAGTTGGCTATGGCAAACATTCGGCGTGCAACTTGGACAGAAGACCTCAAAGAGTAGAAATTTCCATGAATATAGGTAAGCAGAAGAACCCTTCCTTATACCGCATAAGGACAGGATTGGAAGTAGACTCACAAGATGATGAATTTGATGAGTAGAGATCCCCTTTATCCAACGTGAATAAGGCAGGAAGTGAAAATTTTTTACAAGACCCAAGCAAGGCATAGCTGAAGACATTTTTAACAAGCCGGAAGAAGGAAGTGAGTCAGAGGGAACACAAAAACAGAGATCATGGCAAAAACCAATGCCAACATGAACCGCTAACAGCAAATATGCCAAAAGAGATGAAGAATTCAAAGATAAGAATCTCCTCGCAGTAATTATGCAAAATAAAGAAATAAGGAATGAACATATTCAAAATAAATGAAAAATATAAAACACTAAATTGAAACCCGAGAGAATGCTAATTTCTTCCACCAGAGCAGACATAATCTAGTAGGCAGCTGACGTCAAGCATTGAACAAACAGCTGAGACATGCATGCTAAATACAGAAACGAATGAGGAAAATTGTGAAGTGTGAAGTGAGATTTAACAGTAGGTTAGCATCTAAACCAATGATTTGGTAAATAAATGTGATCCAAGTTACTTACTACCATATTATTATGATGAATATTAAAGTTTGAAGCCGCGTTTGAACCAATGTTATTAACAAAATGTTAATAACCCAATCTTTATAGATTCTATATTAGATTGAACATATTAACTTATCATGCACATGGTGAACATTATATGTTTGTCAAGCTTCGTTCAAAGTAATAGAATCTATATACCATAAGGATTAAACTATTAACATTTTGTTAATAACTCTGGTGTAACCCCAGCTCTACATTGTTATACTGTGAAAATCTTTCTGTTATCTTTAATCTAAGAATATTTTATATTTCCTGTTAATTTATGGAAATTTCAACACTCGGCCTCTGTGCTCAGGTTTTCTTAACCTTGCAGAGACTCTCCTTATATATTATATAATAACTTATTATACCTACTATCTACTATTTAACTATTATGTTATGTATTTCATACTTCAGTTTCAAACTTTGTAAGTTATTCAAGTAGATCTAATATCATTGGTGATTTTTCTTAAAATTCATTTCAAATATTTTTCATTCATCAAGAAAGTATTCTGTCGTGATTCAATTGAAATTTTCATAATAGATAACATTTTTTTGTAGTTCATTATATTTCTATTCACTTCACAAACAATTAGATATCTTGGTGTGAAGTTGAAAAAAGACAGAGCTACTGTATCTAATAAAAAATGTTCTCATATATTTCTTTACAACCTTTCTTCCTTTCACCCACAATCCCTTGAGCTACCAAAGGTACCATCTACCTTTTTGCATTGACAAGCAAGTGCATGCACAAGGGTGCACCGGTATTTATTATATTAATTTTTCCTGTCCATCTATTCTAATAATTAGCCTTTCAATCATTTTCTCTATCTTCATTCATTTATACAGTCCACTAGTTTTGGGCAGAAAATTCAATACCTACTTTTAAACAAAAACATAATATTTTCTTAAAAATAGGAATCTTAAAAATAGTTGAATAGTTTCAAAAAAATGGTTGAATCTTGAAAATGAAGATTTTGAAATAACATTTACATATCAATTTACAATAAAAAAAATCTTAGAAATAAATAATAAATTAAAAATATGAAGAATCTTGAGAAAGAAGCAGATCATCATAGATAATTAATTAATAGTAATATATGGTAACTGTCTCATTCAAAAAAACAATATTAATCATTAGTCAGAATCTAGTAAATAGCCCACTAGGCCTATTCAGTCAAAGAAATGATTCCAATTTCTAAACACATCATGCTAATGAGTTTCATATGTGGGCTATGGTAGGGTACCAATAGCATAATTATAAGCCTACTTGAAGGTTATGTGAGCATGTAGGCCTAGCCTTTTGAATGATTATTATCAAATTAATTATCAATAATTCCAGTACACACGTGTAGAACTGCCTACATATTGATTTCAAAACCCTACTTTTTTGCACAAATCTCCAAAGATGAAAGGAGAGATACAAAAAAAGCCAACTGTCAAGGAAAAATACCAGCTAAACTATACAATTATCAAGTAAAATGTATCTGATGGTTCATGGAAAAGTAATCTAGAACACCATATTTCTAATACCAAGAAAAAAATCTTGTTAGATACTTACTAATATTTTGAATATTTTAATTTCCAAACGTCAGTAAACAAAACAAAAATTGCAAATTCCAAACAGTAAACAAACTATTCAGTGATGCTGAACTGCAATGGTTACCAAAACTGGGCCACAGCACATGTGCAGAATTGATGCATTATGGGTATGTTTCAAAGATAGGTATCTGAGAGATAACATCTGATCAGTGCCTACTAAAGATCTACATGGCCAGAACATACAGCCGATCAGCTGTTCAAAAGCGTACACTTCAACCCGTGTTTACATTGAAATCCCTATGTCGAGTGGAATTTTTCGTGAATAAACGTTGATAATTCTACTGTTAATTACTTTTTAGAATAGTGGCTTGTTATTTTATTTTCCCGATACATATTTCAACATCTATCATTAATTTTAAGGGCAGCAATCATTGAGTTCTAACAAAATTCCTATTTATTAGTCAACAAATTTGTAGGTTATTTGTACTTGAGTTATAATCACGTTAAATTTCAAAACACGTAGCCTAATAATTTATTGTCATGAAATAAAGATTATAGTTGAGTTGCTGAAAGTTTTAAGAACTAGGCCTACATATTGTTTTTTTATTTTTATTACAATACACCTTGATTTCCAGAGAGGAACTCAGACTCCCCATTTGAAATCTTGTAGTATGGCAATCTAACTTTATTTGATTTCATAACTTTTCAGATGAAATACACAAATAAGTCTTATTAGAAAGTAAGGCGAAAGTAAATTTGTAAGTTTTTGGGCATCTTCTAAGCCCTTACAATACAATATTTCTTCATGATTCAGCTTAACTTTTGTACTAAATTTAAGCATTTTCTCTTAATTATAGAAAAGCTGAAAAAACGCTAGTGAACGCTGGAAAATTGCCAATCTTGTAATATTGAAGTCATAGTAATTTTGAATTTCCAGACCCCAGCTGAACCTCTGCGCCAAATGTTACATTTTCTGTTGATTAGTTCTTGAAAGAGTTAAAAAAAACGCATACTGTTTAGACCTATTGTTCATATGTTTTATTTTCTTTCTAATCCGGTCCTAGTGCGCCTCTAGAAGGACAAGTGCATGAGCACATTTGCCAAATTTTTAATTATTTTGTCCAGTAGGTAGATTTTATTTTAGTTTTGTTCATGGTGAGTGAATCAGTGCTATTTTACTTTGACATGATATGTAATATTATATAGATATAATGTATAATATATTTTATTATGTATATAATGTGTAGATATAAGATAATTATAATGTATAACGGCTAATATACATTAGGATAATGCATATCGAATATGTCTTAGGGCTCCTACTTTGCCTTATTATATTAGTCAATTGAAAGTCTGCAGTTTCCTCTTTTTCAAATTTGAATCTGTCGAGTTACGACTCGAGAGGTGATCATTGCGCATTTTTGTATAATTATTCAAAAAGATATTTGCAATAATATGTGATGCTCTATTTATCAAATCATTCATAGTTTTCCCACAACTGCACGATTGATTTTCAAACTGTTTATAATAAACTAAAAATGCAAATCTGGTTATATATTTGAGTACTTCACGCTGTTTCTTACACTTGGTGAATTTTTCCTCATACTCTGGAGATATGAGGCAGCTAAATATTTTGAATTCCAGGATAACAAGTTGATGTATATACTCTGTTGGTTCCTTCAAACCTCCACGCGTAATGCAGTTTAGGTACTGATGGGCAGCTACGTTACTTGCCTCTACCACCATATCCTTTCCTGATTTTACCAATCGACAGCAGCATTCACAACTTCCCATGTACTTTATCATTGCATGACACACATAGCCAGCTATATATAGAAGAGAGACGGACTCAGATTCTGTTATAGAAATTTCTTCACTTTTCTCAAAAATAACATTTTTTGAAAAATTACAATCTTCAAATAATGCTGAACTTATTGGAGTATCATTCATATCAGCTTCAATTTGCAACCTTCCTTGTTTTTCATTAAATTGTTTAATGCTGAATCGGCCTAGACTTGAAGATTCTAGTTTCAGTAAATTCAAGACTTTTAATTTTCTTTCTGAATCAACAACCTGGCAAACACTAACATTATAATTTGATCCACTCATCAGACGATATCTTCCAAAGCGACCCTCAAGACAGTCTGAAGACAATTTACCAAGTAAAATGTATTTGAATTGGATGTTTGCAAATACATAGTCAATCAGCTGTATTATACTTTTGCAAGTCTGATTAAGAGATGAAAATGTATCTGGTGTCAGTTTTGCAGTATGCTTAGGATTTGATTCATCTGGTACAAACACAATGCTCTCCCAAGCATTCAACCATTGCACGAAATCTTTTAGAAATTGGACATTTGAGTCATCTGGATTTTTTATTGGATCTCGTAATGGATCTCTTAGTCTTATACCGCCTTCTGGGGTGCGAACATTCACTATTTTCCACCAAGACATGATAATTTCGATAAATTCAACAGTGCCTTCAACAAAGATATCATTTTTTATTTTGCAGTGCAGCAATCACTTTCTCGTCAAAAATTTTGCATGCGAGGAGCACATTTTGTCTCTCAAATATTGTAGGATACAAAACTTTTTTCGATAAGCTTGGTGCAGTTTTCACAATATTATTCTCTTCACTGGCATGTAATGCTTTCAAGTCATGAACATTTGCACACATAATATTTTGTTGGTTGTTAAAAGCGGGGAAAACAAATGACTGCTCTTCATTTTTTTGATTAAGCCAATTATTCCTTATGGATTTTAATAGATGAACAGTATCAAACAGAAGAAAGACTTTTTGTTGAGAGTTGAAAGGATTCACAATGTACTCTCTGTTATTTTTTGCATTGCACAAAATTTGATACATCCCTCTGTTGAGTCTATCTATGATTGTCACATATAAGGCAAAGCACATTGAAACCAATTTCGTTTAGTGCTTTCAGTACTTGTAATGTGCATGTTTTTAAATTTTCAGAAGTATTGCTTTTTATGGGATACAATGCCACAATGTCCTCATATTTACCAAATGCCGATGACACCATAAATGCTTGTATTCTGACTGCATTTTCAACTTTTTCCTCATCCATAGCAATACCTTCTAATCGGCCTCCTCTGTAACAAAGCTTACCTTGCACATTTATCTCATCAAAAATCACACTAACAACCTTTTGTATTGGTTGGAGATTTTCACACCGTTCCTTTAAATACTCTATCTGAGACTGGTTCAACCCAATTTCTGATTTTATATTCCCTGACAATCGCCGCAGATGCTTTGGATGAGGAAGATTTAACAGGCCTGAATTCCTTATCATATCATAAGCCGATGGAAATGATAAGGCTATATAAGAAGCCCAAACAATGGTTTCAGTTGAATAATGTATCTTGGAAGCTGAGCAGAGAAACAATTGTTCATTTAAAAATTTTAGTTTATTCAGTTTATCTTCTAAATTTGCCAAATCAACCTCATCATTAGTAATTATTTGATCCTCAACTCTCAATACTAATCTATTCAAATTGTCAGAAATTGAAACTATTTCTGATTTGATTGGCAGCGAAACATTTGTTTAAAAAGTGCACAGGTGATTCAATAGAGTGTCAAACATAGACCACTTTGATAACTTGCCATTTGTAAGCCATGGGAAATTTTTCATTGGCAAAATGCTATCATTAAAATAACACTTCACAGATAAGTCTTTCAAAATTTTGAAGCTTACAGCAACTTTTGGTATTTCTCGTATTTCTTCAATTTTTACAAATAGAACATAATCATCAAATGCATGATACATAAAATCCCTACACTCTCTATTCTGGAATGAACTAGCAAAAGTTTTAAAATCGCTTATTTTATCCTTTTTACACAATTCTGCTAGTTCTCGTTCGTCTCTCTCATTTTGTTCTCTTCTTCTTTCATTGGGTGTTTTCCGTGGAATAGTAGGAGTTGGACCAGAGATGTTTGGAAATATACATGGAACTGCATCTTCCAACAATTTTAGATGTTTTCTCTGAAGTATTTGAATGGTACCATCACTGGAAGTAATTTTATTTTCACGAATTATGTGCTTTTCTAGAAAATGTTTTATGCACACAACGCTTCTTTTTGTCGGTTTAAATTTGACCTTATTAACATTGCTCATTATTTTTGTCCATTCATTGTTTTTTTCAATGTCTGTAGGAAAAGTAAAAACTGATATATTACCTTCATTTAGCTTCGAAGCTCTGCTATTTGAATTACAGCTTGAAACAGAACAGGCAGTAGGCATTTTTAATAAGTCTGAACTTCAAAGAAAGATAAAGTGAAAGTAGGCTATAGGTATAGGCCTATACAGTACTTCATTTATTATTTTATGATACTAGTGTATCATAAATGTTGATAGAAAAAGCTAGAGTGTTAAGGTAACTTACAGTTTATTTTGTAGGCCTAACGAGGTATAGGTACGGTATATCGTTGAATACACTGTAATTCATACCGTACCGTACTCTATAACATAATTTTGCCATAAATTATCAAGTTTAAAGTAGCTCTTATCATATAGACCTTTGTAGATATAATATTTCTTCTATACAATCCCAAATCAATACTTTCTTACTCGAAAGTTTTAAAATAATGATGGAAATAGAGTCTCAAATACCGGAATGGAATTGAGCGCATTATAGTTGGCCAAACGAAAATGGGTCCTTCAAGGTCGAAGCTTGCTCTTGACACCACCACCCGTCTCTACCAACACTGTTGCCACTTTGTACTAAGGGTGGCTAGTAAGAGAGAAAGTGAATGTGTGTGTGAGAGAGGGTGTGATAGGGAAGTATTGTTATTGTGGGGAGTATTGTTTGCCTTCTCTGGATTGTTGACTATGACGAGGACAATATAGTTCACAGTTTTACAAATGTATTGTACATAATGCTTTTATACTATATATTTATAATACATATAACTTTCAACAGCTGTGCTGGTGTTCGAAAAATAATAGAAGCATGAAAAGGAGTTGAAATGTGAATAGGCCGAGACAAAAATATATCAATGAGTTTTTCTGAGAAATATAATAATCACCTCCTCACGCATAAATGAACAATTCTGGAAAACACTATGAATACCTTCAACCTTTCAACACCATACTGGCTATACTGGCGAGAGGAACTCATTCTGTCATTTGCAGTTCTGTAAGCAACTTCGCTCCGTAACTGATTTATATTGACTGTGGAAAATAGCAGAGTAGTGAGTTATAAATTTTATTAATGTTTGTATATATTAAGTTATGTTCTAAATTCAGTATAAAGTGGTAGAATAGTTAGTTTGTATATTTTGTATATTACAGTATGCCATCTAAGTTTTTATAGTGTTTTTATAGCCCAAAGATTAATTTATTGAAATGGACTGTACAATTGAAATTGAAACACCGCACACACCGCACAACACCACCACACCGCACAATATCGAAACACCACCCAACATCGGAATACTGCACACACCTCCAACTAAATCAGGATCACGTAGAGGAAGAAGTGATATTGGGAAGCAAGAAAGGAATATCATCTGGAATGTCTACAGATTCTTCCAAAAGATAGCCGAAAACCCCGATAGACTTGAATTGATCAATTTTCGAAAAGTTCAAGAGGTTACAGCTGAAGCATGTGGAGTTGGTGTTACAACTGTAAAGCGAATACGGAGACGTGTAGATGACTCGGATGAGGAAGTGAAATTTGATACGCCTCGAAAAAAATACTCCAGAGATGCAAAAGTGGTCAACATGGACAGTTTTGATAAGGACATGGTGCGCCGATGTGTATTTCAATTCTATGATAATGGAGAGTATCCTACGTCTGAAAGAATCAGAACTGTTTTGAAAGAGAAGATTAATTTCAGTGGGAGTGTTGAATCCGTCAGAAAAATCATAAAGAGTTTGGGTTTCAGATTTTGTAATGATGGTCGACAATTGTTAATGGAGAGGAGAGACATTGCGTGTGCACGAGCAGTTTTTCTCAGAAAAATGCACGAGATAAGAAGAGAAATTAATCCCCGACCAATATTCTACATTGACGAAACGTGGGTCAATCAAAATCATAGCCGATCGATGATATGGCAACACGAAGATGGAAGTGGTGGATTGAAAGTTCCAGTTGGAAAAGGAGGCCGATTGATCATTCTTCATGCTGGATCAGCTCAAACGGGGTTTATTCCTGAGTGCAAACTAATTTTTAAAGCAAAGAAGTCCACTTCGTTAGATTATCACACCGAAATGAACGCTGCCATTTTTACAGATTGGTTCCGGAACTTTCTCAATCTCCTTGAAGAGAGTTCAGTGATTGTGATGGACAATGCAAGTTATCACTCTGTGCTGACAGAAAAAATCCCTCGCACCAACTGGAAAAAGGTGGATATCCAGAATTGGCTAGAGTCGAAGAATGTTTCTTTCTCTGAAAATGAGACAAAGGCCGAATTATTGTCGAGAAATGAAATAAAATACGCCGTGAAGGAGTATGAAATTGATAGGATCGCACTGGAAATGGGCCATGAAGTGGTTCGTATGCCACCCTATCATGCTCACTACAACCCGATTGAGCTTGTGTGGGCACAAGTGAAAAATTATGTAGCCACAAAAAATAAAACATTCCGATTGGCAGATGTTGAGAAACTTATGCACGAGGCTATTGAGAGGGTGACTGTGGAAGATTGGAGGAAATGTGTAAAGCATGTAGAAGAAATTCAAGAAGATGATTTGAAAAAAGAGTGCCCTCGTGATTTGGCAATGGAATCACTTGTTATTACAATAACAGGAGACAGTTCATCTGGTGATTCCGAATTTGAAAGTGATTAAGAATGAAGAAGCAGAAAAATAAATTAATGTATACATGTGTAAATAATGTATAAGTGTAAATAATGTATATTAATGTATATGTGTAAATAATGTATATGTGTAATTAATGTATTGAAATATGAGATGAAAAAAGATGAAATGTGAAAAGAAAAAAGATTTTAAACACGCCTGATTGTACAAGTACTTTCAGCCAGTCCAAAGCCTGGATGAAGTGTGATGGGAATCAAATGAGAATTCATGCAAACTGAAAAATGCAGAGTGAAGTGGGCACTACAAGAATATTGGCTAAAATAAATAAAATTACATCACTCCACTTCCAATTGATTATTATAAAAGTCTTCAAGTAACCTTTATGAAGTAATAGCTCAGTTTATAAATAGTTGCATTTATAAAGAAAAATCTAATCATCATTATAAAATTGGATTTATTGATGTCATGACTCAAGAAAGAGTTATACATTATACATAACAATATTATTTCCTTCATTTCATGATGTTAAAGAATATAGCGGCTGATGGGAGGAGATAACGGGGGATGTTATTGTTCTAACTTCAAAGAATGACACAATAGAACTTTTGTACCTGACGTGCTCAAAAGAATTTGTGACAGGTAGTGACGGAAAAGAGGAAGAGGGAAGGTATGAGAAGGAAAGAGCGATGTTCAGGGTGTAGAAATATAGTCAATGTATATAGACTGGTCGAGCGAGGGGTGGACAAGAGTGGCAACATTGCAGTGGCCTTGAGGGATCCATTTTCGCTTGGCCGACTATAGTATACATCATACTTAATTTTGTTTTAAAAGTAACAAATTTAATTCAACAACACTTTTCATGATATTCTATTGTTAGTCAATAAAATAATGATTCTGATTTATCAATAATTACTTCACTAAACTCAATACTTTTGTAAAAAGGATGATTCAAAATTATGTAAGTTTGAATTTGAACTCAATTGACGCCATGAGAAATACCAACATTTGTACGCTTTTGATCAGCTGATTGGTTCAACGTTCCGGCCATGTAGATCTTTAGTAGGCACTGCTGATACATTGAAAATATGCTCACCAAAACTGTGCCACAGCGCATGTGCAGAAAGGATGCATTGTGGGTAAGTTTCAAAGAAAGGTATCTGATAGATAACTGAAAGATAGCATTTGTTATGTTGAAAAACGGCCATTAATTCTCAATAGAGATGGGAAGTTCGGATCACTTTACTGATTCGGGTCAGTCGTTCACGTTCACCGCCGCGACCCGTTCAAAAAGACCCGTTCAATCGAACGGTTAATTTTCTATAGCTTTCCTATAAACAAGCAAAAAAAAAAAAAAAAGCTTCACCACAGTTGATGTGTAAAGACAGTAAAAACAGGGTTTTACCCCAGATGATGAACGGGTCAAATGAACGGGTTTTTTGAATAAATGTGATCCGGATCACTCGTTTACCTTAATGACCCGTTCAATTCGAACGAATGACCGAACGACACATCTCTAGGTTCGAACCCACTAGAACGTATCAGACACGGACCGTGTCAGACCATGCCAGGCACGTAAAATAACAACTATGCCCACTACACCGGATCAACAGCGGTCTATGCCAGTACATTACGCGTATGGTACGCGTATGATACGGGTATGATACGCGTATGATACGCGTATGATGCCCGGTCAGAAGTTGTTGGGAACGCGTCAGTTAGCAAGAGAATGTAGCGGTGAACTGGTTACCAACGCGGTGCATACGCGGTTACAACGGGGTTTGCAGGCGTCACGTGCCATGCAAGGAGCGTTCCGTCACAGACAAAATATACTGGCTGACAAATGTTGACCTGGACGTGCATGGCACGCTCCGTGCTTGGCCGGTGACGGAACGGTCTAATGGGTGCATTACATATCAAATGATGCAAAGAATATTTTTTTGCATGTGTCGGTACGGGCACGGTCATGGTATGATACGTTCTAGTGGGTTCGAACCTTAATTCTCAAGAGTTGGAATGAATTTGGATGCTGAAAGCTGTAAATGAACTGTGAAATAAAATTTGAAAAAGAATTGCTATTAAACATATTTTTTATATTGGATAGATTATTATTTTTCTAGATTTTAAAATGATTATGTACAATTACTCAATTTTTGACAATTATATGAGAATGGGAATATTTATGAGAATGGAAATTTGTGGAGATTGTGTATTCAAGCCACATTGTGACACTTCCTTTGTGGCAGCCATTTTGAATCAGTCGGCTTTAGACCAGAGTGCTGCATGCCTTTTACTTTTGAATCTTTTGATAAAACTGGTTTGAGTTTGATTGTTGTTTTGATATTTTGGAATAAAATAATTATTGTAGTTATTTTGTTGAAAAATACCTTTATAATCTTTTTAAAAGATACTTGTTAAAGGAACTGACCATTTATTCTGTGTTGATTGTTTTCAAGGTTTTGTTGTGTTTTCAAACTTAACTGTTCTTGCCCTTTCATAATTGCAACTACTCATGCAAGACGTGTATCTACCATTTTTTGACTCATCATTACTACAACTAGGATTGTAATTCATTACAAGAGTTTGAGCTGATTGCCCGTTTGACTCACAAATATAGTCAAAACTGCAGTATACATTGTTGGTTAGAGTCAAACTAACTTCCATTTGATTCACTTGAGAGGAATGTTTAGTTTGCAACTTTCCAACTTCAGCTAACCTAACGTCTGATAGTGTGTTTTTTCATCCTGCTTATTCATAGACTCTATTATCTGGCTCACTTCCTGCTTTAATTCTGAAAATTCAGCTTTAATTTCTGGCTTGTGTGTTTAATCTCAGAACTTATACTATCCACTATATCCTGCTTTATCTGCAAAAATTGCATTTTCATTTCGGTCTTGAAATTGCATAATGTTGTTTAATGGCCTTCAGAAGAATGGCTAGGGCATCTTCAGGAGTTGTTGGCCTAGGAGCATTACATAGTCGACTTTTGTCTAACTGGGTTGTTGACAATTTCTCTCCAGCACCCAAATTACAGTCAACTGATGTAGGCTACTACTGAGTACCGGTGTAGTATGCGCAGATCACCCACTATGTACAGATGTACCATAGGCGAAAGCATGAGAGAACACAGTGCAGCTAGTGAAGAGAGAGATAGTCTATGCGGAGATGGACCATCGCTTGACGTCACAGTGTCATACGTCACACGCACAGTCGACTCCCTTCTCATCAATCTCTCTCATTCTAGACTGTTACGCGCGCATTCTCACAAATGCAATCAGCAATCACGCACTCGCATTCCCACTTGAAACGTCCAGCTGATTTTTACTGAAGGAAAACCAGTTTGCGCTATGTACAGATGTAGCATAGGCGAAAGCATGAGAGAGCACAGTGCAGTAAGTAAAGAGAGAGATAGCCTATGCAGAGAAGTAACATCGCTGACATCACAGTCTCATACCTCACACACACAGTCGACTCCCTTCTCATCCTTCTCCCTCGTCCTAGACTCAAAATGCAATCTGCATTCATGCACTCGCATTTCACTTGAAACTTCCAGCTGATTTTTACTGAAATAAAACCAGTTGAAATGAGTACAAACTTGAAACTTGAGACTTCAAGTTTCAAGTGCATTTTCACTTGAAACTTCCAGCTGATTTTTACTGAAATAAAACCAGTTGAAATGAGTACAAACATCTTGTGATGTATCTGCACCCTCCCCTCTCAACAGCCACCGTTTCATAAAACTAATTTTTATTATTATTGTTCTCACTCACTCATTCCTCCCAGCTCTTTTTCTTTCAGCACACAAGTTAGAATAGAATAGAATAGAATAGAAATAATGCTTTAATCTTCAAATTTGCAACATACAATGAATGAGAAAACACACATTTATACGGCTTGATTAACAATCGTCAGCCGGAAAGTCGGTAAAACCCAATAATACTATTATTATCATAACATAGAATTAATATTCCCTTTCATTTCGTCTTCCTATTATGTCCTCCTGAGAATATTCGAATAACCTATATTGTATTATATTATAACACGATACTTCTACCCAACTCAGATTCAATAAATAAGTTTCAATTTATTATACTAAGTTACCAGTTAAACTCCTGTGTGAGTAATCGCCTATAACGCCAGGCATCTCTACAGTAGGAGGCCAACCCTACCCAATCTCTTCCATTCATAAAAGGAACGAAATCATCCCTTGATAGCTCCCCAATTCCAAACCATTTTCTTCTGCATTCTCTTAAACAAGGACATCGAGCTATGAAATGATAATATCCTCAATTTCTTTCAGATTACACATGGAGCAAACATAATTCCCATCAGCAACCCATGGCTTGTAGTTTAAATGGATCAGTTCACCCCTTGCTTTAAGTATCCACCTCATGACCCACATTCATAATTTCAATTTTTGTCATCCAGTTCCAAATTGAGAGTTTTGTACCATGTGTGAAAACGCCCATCTTGAGCATCCCGCAAAAAAATTTCCCTATGCATTTTGTTCAAACCTGTGATTTATTCTTTTAAATGAGTCATCCCAATTAACTTTGTACTCATAATTTATACCAATTTGATTACTTAATTTCTTCCACTCTTTGAACCAGAAACATTTCTTTTGAATAACTTGTTGAGCCAGGAATTTAGGGAGCCTTTCATCTTTCATTTTCATAACTCTTAGAATATAATTGTAATGGAGTCTAAGGCAATATTCGAATAAAGGTGTTAGTTGAGTTTCAATAAACAACATATAATTCGGTGTATTTATTGGAAGTGCAAAAATCTTCTGATGAAAAGGCGCTGCAACTTTTCTACACTATCATATTGTCTAAAACCCCACACCTGTGCTCCGTAACACAAGATCGCCCTTGCACAAGCTTTGAACAACTTACATTGGCTGAAAAATCTACACTACTACTATTTAAAATACCTTTCCATGCCACATTCAATGCTAATTTTGCCTTGTCTAATTTATCACTCACTTGAGCTTCAAAATTCAAGGTTGGAGTTAGAACTACCCCCAGATATTTATACCTGTTGACACACTCTATCTGCTCATTTTTATTTGTCCATTTCTCGCTCCTAGCCATTTTCCCCCGTTCCTAAAAACCATTACTTTTGACTTATCTACATTAACTCTTAAATTCCACCTTTCACAGTAACGCTCTAAATTGTTTATCATGTACTGGAGTCCCACTGGCGAGTCCGAAATCAAAGCTATGTCATCGGCCTACAATAAAACCCTAATCCTCCCCCTAATTCATCATGTAAGTCATTCATAAATAGGGAAAAAAGCAACGGGCTCAACAAACAACCTTGCCTCAAGCCTGACTTCGTTTCAAAACGTTGGGAGAGACCCCCATTGGCAGTACACCATACACTAGAATTTGTGCCTTCATTCAATGCCCTCAAAATATTCAATGTCCTTGTTGAGAGACCTAAGAGACTAAGCTTATAAAATAGTGCATTCCTATCAATTGAGTCGAACGCGGCAGAGTAATCCACAAAAAAGCAATATAGTCCTACCCCTTTTTTCAGCCAGCCGCAGACTAATGATGGATGTTGGGGCAAATATATTATCAATGGTCGAGTACCCCTTACGAAAGCCAGCCTGAAACTCGTTCAAGATTTTATCTTCCTCCACCCAGCAGTTGAGTCTATAAAGAATTAACCCTCCAAATATTTTGAAAAATGTTGATAAAAAACTAATGCCCCTGAAATTAGCTACTACATCGCACTCACCCTTCTTGAAAAGGGGAAAAATTATTGACGACTTAAGCTATGTGGGACTCTACCTGATGTAAATATAGAATTGTAGACATTCAGCAATTTGTTTAGAAAGTTATCAGGTGCATTTTTATAATACTCGAATGGGATCTGATCTTCACCAGGCGCCTTATTATTTTTTACTAATTTTAAAACTCTACTCAGCTCTTCCCTACTAAAATCTCTATCTAATCTGTTGTCAACTATGTAGGTTAAGCATAGAAATGAGGTAAAGCTAACATTTCGGGATTCAAGAGGTCTTGGAAATAGTTTACCCAGTCTTGAGGAGTTATGGCGTTATTTACAATATTATTCCTTAATTTAAATTTATTCAGAGCTTGCCAAAAGTCCCTAGAGTTTTGTGCGGCAGAAATTGAATTTATTAGAGTCTTCTCATAGCTTTTACTGAAAAACTAAAATATCATTGAATAATCATTTTTTAAGAAAAATAAAATGAAAACTTGAAAATCAGTTTAATGCCCAGGTCAGAAGGTTGGATATTATTCAATTCTGATCATGATCTAACATAAAATTGGTGAAATTCTTATAACTATGTTAGTTTTGAATAGATTGATTTGAAACTCCATGGGTGTGTTAATTGTATGAAGGGAAACGTTCATGATTTTTTGTAGAATTTCCCTACGTTCCCTTCTCCGTCCCAAACCAAAAAAACATGGTAGTTCTGATGCTACATGCGAGAAAATTCAAAAGTCGCGCTATTCTGAGCTCCCTCTTTGCTTCGCGGCAAGGAACAGGATTGGATTAAATCACCCACTCAGAAGCGCGACTTTTGAATCCTCTCTCATATACCATCAAAACTACCATAATATGTTTTCGGTTTAGGAGTGAGGATGGGACGTTTCTACAAAGAGGTGGGAAAATTCTACAAAAAATCATGAACGATTCCCTTCATACTATTAACACGCCCATGAAGTTTCAAATCAATCTTTCAAAACTAACAAAGTCATAAGAACTTCTCCAATTTGATTGATTGATTGATTATATGCCTTTATTAGGGCGGAATTAGGACTCCTGGTCCTCTCTGCCACACAACCCTATTTGTTGTTAGTTTATAATCAAAATTAAATAATAACCAACTTTCCGACCTGGACATTTAACTAATTTTTGAGTTCTCATTTCATTTATGTTAAAAAAAAGATTATTAAATTATATTTTAGCTTTTCTGAGCTTGTGATCATATTTCATATTTTTGACGAGTTTCTTCATACCTATTAACACAATCAGGTATCTGATATGATACATGAAAGATTATTATATCTTATATGATATAATCTTATATGATACAGTTCTTGAGTAATTATCATTCATTTTGTATACTCTTGTATATTTTTGTCATTGAGTATACACCTAACTAGATGAATACTTTTGTACAAATCAATTCATATTCCGTATAATTCAATAATATTCTAGTAATTTGAATTAGAATAAAATATTATATGAGGAACTGTCATAAGGCTGTTGGAGAATGTTTATTATAGAATGTAGTAACAGTTTGTAGTATTCAACGTTTTAATTCAAGTTCAGTATACTTTCTTGTGCATATCATTTATCATTGTCGTATACTGTACGATAGGTATCGATTGAAACTTGGAATAAATTTGAATATTAGGCGGTGTATTTAAAAAAAATAATAGGCGATGTTTGGCAAAGATGAATTATTCCAAACAATATTGTGATTGTGTTGTCGAAATGCAATAAACCTTAGCTGCAATAAACTTGTAGATCTGGGAATTTTTTTATTCTCTAACTAATCTAATCAACCTCCTGCACACGTTATTCAGCTGTAGGTCGGTCAGAATAAATAAAATTAAACGGCATTAAAATTTAAACACCATTGTGTTTTATGAATTCGAAAAATTGTTATAATTTATTCTTTTGTAGCTCTATTTAGTCACAGATCATTGTGCAAAGTTCCTATTCCTATTAGAAAACAAATTGTAAGTTAAAATAACAAAATGTTTGTACCTAGGAACAATTCCCTAGAATATTGGTAGGAAGCTCGGGAACACTCTGTATATTGGCTTTGAACATCTATTGATCTGCACTCTGATAATCATAAAAATTCAACTCGTCAATCAGGCCATAATGAAACATGTTCATTGAACTTGAAAATTATAGTGGTGACGTAGATGAATTCAGTTGGCCCTTTAGAGGCGCACTAAGAAATCTTTTGGCGATATTTCAACTCTAAGGGTGGTTTTTAAGGGTTCAAAGTTCGTCTTTTAGCAAGTATATCCTTGTTATTCCAATATCTTAAAATTATAATTGAATTGTCAATACCATATGTTAATATAGAACTATAATCTAGAGAGAGTACCTCTTCGAACACAGTTGTTCTGGTAACTAAATTAAAAATTTTGTCAGGATGGCATTAAGTAATAACGCCAAAGATATGCCTAAAATTAGAGTTTTCTCAGCTTTTCTGCGTTTCCTCACCTTTTTCAATAATTGATAGAATATATTAAAAAAAATTCAGTACACAGGTTTAGCTGAGGTTGAAGAATTTTGTTCGCCAAAGATACGCCGATATAGTAACAGGTGTTTTCCGAGATCAATATCGATTGTCTGATTATTCAGAAACAATTATTGTTGTTTTGCATTAGGATTCTCTAGAAAATAATAAGTGATCAGAGAATCGACAGTCTTTAAAAAGTTGAATGAATATAAGTTTTGCGTAACCTTATCTGAGATAATGAAAACCGAGTTGAAAGTAATCAATTTATTATAAATATCGTTAAAATAAAGATAGTCATTAAAATGTGATAAGGATCCTCAAATTCTTCTACAACTTTGTCACACTCCATTCTCCCCCTTTGCAAGGACGTTGCAAGGGGGTCTTGGTCTGGACCCACCTCCCGAAATTCATATTTTCATTAAATGTCAAAAAATAAAGATGTTTTGAATCTTTCAAAAATGTTAAGCAGATTTTGCGTTTTATCAGCGTTTTCGAGGATACAGATGTTTAAAATTAATAGAGAAGTACAGTTAGGGCAGATCAACTTTGTCTTTGAAAGGATTCGAAATTTCATTAGAGATAGGCCTACGCCCGAAAATAAGGGTTTCAGCGGTTTTCCAGCCTTCTTCTGTTTTTCCTTAGCTGCTGCTTGATGATACGCCTATTTCCTAAGCATTTGAATGAGCTTTTCCTAGTTTTTCAGTAACTACTGAACTTGAAAAAGTTTAAAATCGATACACGGGTTCAGCTTAAGTGCTGTATTGAAGGGTTTTTTCCCCAGTATTTCATTGCATTTTTCTAGATTTTCAAGTACATTGGAACTCAAAGAAGTTGGATGGAATTAATGTTTTGAAACTACTTCTCTACTTATCATTTATTTCTATGTCAAATTTCAAAGTACTAGACTGAAATACAAAAATCCTTTTAAAGTATCATATAATGTAAGTATATGTTACGTTTTCGTATAACGTACTATGTCTCTACATGGGAATTAATATTTTTAATAATCTTCATTAGAATAGACAAAGATATTTGCAACTCTAAGCTACTGATTGCGTTGGACTTGAAAGTCTCTATAATCTATTAAATATTTGAAGGGAGAATGTGGAATGTAAATGGAGGCGAGTGAAGTGAGCCGACTCTTTTTGTGTGTCATACCTCTTTCTTTAAACAAGCAATATTTCTTTTTTCAATACTTCCAAATATATCATGATGCCGTAATGTGAGCATAGTGTAATAAATTGTATTTGTAGAAAAATTAATGGATTCTCCAAACATATTGGATTGCAATTGCCAATAGGGCTAGTCCCAAATTGATATGCAACGCGGCGGGACACGAGTCTGCTAGATGAGATAATATTATTTTTATGATCATAATATTGTAATTTTCACAATGAGACAGAGGTTCATTATAAATCAAATCTGAGACAAAGCTTCATTATAAAATGATGAAAATTACTTCATAATACGATGTTAACTCATATAGCAGACTGGGGTTACATCATGTCAAGTCGCGTGTCGTCACAATATGTGACCAGCCTAGAAGTTAGGTTTCAAATCTTGGGTTTTTATAAAGTTTATAAATTGATAAGTGTATAACTTTAACCAGGTTTCAAAAATCTACAACCCCTCTTTCTATAGGTGCGTACAGACTTACGCGCCACAATCACACGTATTTCGCTTTTCATCAGCTCTATATCTTCTGCATTTGTACAGAAACAGTAAAATACAGATATAATAGGCATAATATTAGCTGATGAAAAGAGAAATACGTGTCTTTGTGGTGCATAAGCCTGTACGCACCTTCACAATGAACAGTTCTCACTCTTGAATGTTCCCCTGTCAAGAATAACTTATGCTGCATACCTGAGATAAACTGATATATGTATGATGTAGCTCACCTTAATATTGTAATATTACATTTTTTCTCACATTGGAATCGAATCTTCAATTCGAGATCTATGAAACTGTATAGTAAATATCAGAGTCATCGATATATGGACAAACCTTTTGACTGAGAATTTATTGTCGTAAATGATTGTTGCATTGTTCCATGGTGTCACCGAGGCTGGGTTAACAGAATTAATAGATAAATGGTTTATTTAAATAGAGATGATATATACAAATTTAAAATAACAGTTTCAAAATAAAGTTTTATTGAGAACAAATATAAAATGTGAATTCTAAACTTGTAATTTATAATTTTTTGGTAACGTGTCTGTAACATTGAGGTGTCTAGAAGCTTTTGCTCTCTTCCTGACTTGTAGCTTTTCCTGTGGCTTCTTTCTCTCTAGAAAAATGGCTGGCTGTGTATGTTGTAAATTTTTGCTCTCTGAATATTTTCTATTTAAGTGAATTTATTAATGTTTTATATTGAGTTTTAAACAGTTTATAGTGTTCTATTTTGTCCGTATATTGCTATTTGTGTATACAAGCCAATAGCCACTGTTTTTCAACTACAAATTGGATAAGTACTTTAGCTCGTAGTAACTCTAGATGCTTAGGCTTATAAGATATAGTTCTTTGTGTATTTGTATAATATTTTGCCAAAATTCATCTGAAGATTATAAGTTCATTTGCTCTGAAAATTGGATTTCTCATTCATAGGTGATAGATCCATTCATAATTTATCAAGAATCTATTACATTGGAGCCGACAACTATCCTTAGGTTAATAGGTGTTAAATGCTATCCAACCGATCAAGGAGAAACTGGTAGCACGGCAAATGGTACGCCCTGGTGTGGGACTCAAACTAAAAAATATATACCTGGTTGTAGAAAATTATTAGTAGGATAGATATCTTGATAGGTTATGAATGGTATACTGCTGAATGGGAAGTCGGTTCAAGAGAGATCAAGTTTTAATGAATAGATATCAGTGCATATTACAAAATGGCAAACATTAAAAATGATCTGAATCTTATAGCATTCTTAACACAAAAGTTTGATGATTTGAAACAATATCAAAGTGCTAGGTTTGATGAGCTAAATGCTAGATTTGATGAGCAAAATGCTAAGTTTGATAAATTGAAACAAGATCAAAATGCTAGGTTTGATGATATGAAGCAAGAATTTGCTAGCATTAGACTAGAGCAGGTTAGTATAAACTTTCTATTGAAAAATGCACATGAAACATTGAGTGATAATCATGAAGATGAAAACAAATTGAAGCAGGATAATAGTAGTGTTAAGATACAGGATCAACTCATTCAAGTTTCTGACAATGTAGGCCTAGTTACTGTTGTTGAAAAAGTCAACCCTAATGAGATAGTAGAATTGAGTAAAGAAGTAGGTAGGGAGTTGTCTTCACTGAAAGTCAACTATCATGAAAGTAATATTGCTACATTGAAGGTTAGGAAAACTATAAACAAAGTGAATGATTACATGAGACAGGTTTCTGTAGAGGTTAGGAAAAATGTAAACAAAATGAATCTTGCTTTGAGTCAAGTTGATGAGTTCAACTTTCAACTGAAAATTGAAAAGGTGTATGCAATGCATTCTCAAGTGAACATGACTAACTTTTGTAGGCAAAACGGCTTTGTTGAAACAAATGAACCCATGAATAAAATCATGTTCTTGAAGAAAACAAAACACAAAGTCACCATTGATGTGTTAGTATTCAAAGGTTGTTTCAAGTTGCTTATTTACAAGATGATGACTGTGAGTCACATGATGAAAGGGTATTCCCCAACACACAATGATTAGGAATCCTGTGTTATGCCGGGATTCAGAATAGCATAATCGCTACGCAGTGTATGGTAAGAGTCCATAATTATGTCTTTTTTCTTTCCTGTAGCCTATTTTTCTTGGCCCTTAATCTTTTCAAATTTCGATTCTTTCCTGTCTTTGTGTAATGTTCAGTAAAATTCTTCTATGATGCATATCTTAACCAATCTTGTCCATCTTTAAATTGTTGATAAAACTTAACTTTTCTAAAATCTATCCATTGTAGTGTAAATAATTGTTTGCTTGTGGTATATTTTTTCATCATGTATCACTTATTTTGAAATGTGTGATGTTTTAGGGAATTTATTTACCAAATTTTCTTTTTCTCTTGTTTGTATTTTTTAGGGAACTTATTTACCCATTATTCATCTTGATCGTCTTTGTATTATAATCTTGAAATGTTTGTACTTATTATACAGTCTTTAAATTATAAATTATTTTCAAAAATAAATGGTTCAATTTAGAACATGCTGAAATCTATTCTTATGTATAATTCTTTTGTTATAATAAATAAACTTCAAAATTTGAAAGTATTAATGAATTGTGTAGCCATATATATGAGATGTATTAATGAAAGTTAACTTGATTAATAATGTTTTCATTGAATAAAAACGTTTTGTTATATTATTAATTGAAATAAGTTTTTGTGATTGATGTCTTTTTCTAAATTTTAAAAAAAATTGTTTGTTCTATAAATTTTGATATGATTGATTATCGTTTGAAATGGATGCTGGAGTGTATGTAGAATTTTTAGTGGGGTTTGTTGATTAGAATTTTGCTGGTATGTGATTGTTTTTTGAGATGGAAACCCATTATTGCCTAAAGAAGGAATAACAGACGTTATGACTTAGAGAGGCAGTAATGAGATAATATTTTTTGTGTTAATTAATAATGTTGATTGCCATAGATGCAAAATAATGATTAATAATGTTGATTGCCATAGATGCAAAATGATGATTACTTATGAATATTGATTGCCTTTGAAGCAAAATATTATTGATGTTTTGAATGATTTCTTGTTTAATGTTTGATAGTAAAGTTTTGTCATGAAATGTAGTTTGTGTTTAGAACATTGAAAAGTCGAAATAAACTATAGTATCCAACAAACGATGATTAATAATATTAAATAATTTGCTTTTTATACAATTTTTGAACAAAAAATTAAAACTAAATAATTTTGAAACCCTGAATGATAAATCATAAATGTGAAATGAACTTGCTATAAATGAAATGTTATACTAAATGATAATGAAATGCAGATATATTATGAAATGATTGTGAATAGAAGACCAATTGTCTGAAATTATTGAAATTAATTTTTGTTGTGATGATCTGATGTTTTTTACAATTTTGATAATGATACAGGGTGTTATGAAATTCTATTTCTATTTTGAAGAATGGATTAAATTTTGATATTTGAACAGTGAATAGATGGGAATGAAATTTTTTTTATATTGAAATTTATAATTGATATCTCCATATTTCACAATTTATGTATTGCTGACTGTATAATAAGATGTTAACAAATTTCAATTTTATATTGACTATATACTTAAAAATAATTATCATGTGTATTAGATTGTATTGATAGCCTAATCAAGATTTTCTTCTTAGTTTATAAGCATTTTAAGATAACAGGTACAGCACAGACATTAACATTGAAATAGTTATCATGTGAATCTCGAAATCAGCAACAAGTGAACGCCATGAAGAGTGTTAAGAACATTTGGGTGATTTTCGAACTAGTGTGACATAACTACGCCAATATCTACGCTGATGCCAACGCCAATAACTATGCCAATGTCAACACCAATATCAACACCAATAACTACGCCAAAATCTACTCCGATGCCTGTGCTGATGCCAACGCCAATATCTACGCTGATGCCTGCGCCGATGCCAATGCCTGCGCCAATGCTGATGCCAAATCTGTGCCAATGCTGATGCCAACGCCAATAACTATGCCAATGTCAACACCAATATCAACACCAATAACTACGCCAAAATCTACGCTGAGGCCTACACTAATAACTACGCCAATATCTACACCAATAACTAAGCCAATATCTACACCAATAACTGCGCCAATGCCAATGCCTGCGCCAATGCTGATGCCAATGCCAAAATCTATGCCGATGCCTGTGCCAATGCCAATGCCTGCGCCAATGCTGATGCCAATGCCAAAATCTACGCCGATGCCTGCGCCAATGCCAATGCCTGGGCCAATGCTAATGCCAATGCCAATATCAACGCCGATGCCAATGCTGACACCAAAGCATATGCCAATAACAATGCCAATGCTTATTGCTGAATTTGTATCTCAAACTTCAACACTACTACATTACCTGGAGGTAATTGCCATCCATGTTCACATTCACAACTTTGAATTCAGAATAACAGTCACAGTATCATGAAAGAATTGATTCAAAAAATCCTCTCCTAAATTACTCCTGTATGCAGAACTCTAAACCTTGAAAGCTGAAAATATCAAAAAACCAAACCTTACCTAAATTAATCCTCACCTAAATTAATCCTGTATGCAGCGTCTATCTCTTTTCCAAAAAACGAGTTACCTTGTCATTTCAAGCCTGAAATGTACATTGTATAATTACAAATATGATACAAAATTTACGTGACTTTGTATCAAGTTTGGTATGCAGCTGTCTACTACAAGCATGAGGCAATGCTAACTGAGATGTCACCTGTATCGAGTTTGGTATGCAGCCGTCTACTACAAGCATGAGGCAATGCTAACTGAGATGTCACCTGTATCGAGTTTGGTATGCAGCTGTCTACTACAAGCATGAGGCAATGCTAACTGAGATGTCACCTGTATCGAGTTTGATATGCATCAGTCGACTACAAGTATCAGCCCAACACTACGTGCATCCAGATCAGCCCAACACTGATGTCATCACACTGGAGTCACACTTAACTGAAAATCATACTGAGTGCCTTAACGGACTGTTTTCCAAAATGTGCATCGATAAAATCAACCGCGTCAATAGTGAAAGAAATGAACATTTTTTGATTTATTGAAATTTTATGTGAAAATTAAATGTAACAATTCATCAATTCATTTAAAAAAAATAAATAAATAAATAAATAATAATAATACATTTTCATTCAACATACTAATTTTTTTTATGCAATAAAAAATTGAATTTTTCTATCTATTAAATTTATTTGCAATTTCAAAAAAAAACTATTCTTTACATATTAAACTTTCTGTTGAGATATTTTCCTTTAAATTATAAAGCTAAATCAAAAGTAATTATGATATTCTATACTTTGAAATATTGTTTGGAAACATATAACAAATGCTATTGATGAATTTTTATAATAATTTTCAATTATAGTTGATATGTAATGTTTTTATAAAAAAAATTGTTACTGTTCTCAAATTTACAATTCAAAATTTTCATTAGGGTCAATTTTATTTTTTTCTTTAAATTTTCAAACAGTAAATTTTTTCTATGTCAAGAGGGGGGTATTTGTAATATTACATTTTTTCTCACATTGGAATCGAATCTTCAAATCGAGATCTATGAAACTGTATAGTAAATATCAGAGTCATCAATATACGGACAAACCTTTCAACTGAGAATTTATTATCGTAAATGATTGTTGCATTGTTTCATGGTGTCACCGAGGCTGGGTTAACAGAATTAATAGATAAATGGTTTATATAAATAGAGATGATATATAAAAATTAAAATACAGTTTCAAAATAAAGTTTTATTGAGAACAAATATAAAATGTGAATTCTAAACTTGTAATTTATAATTTTTTGGTGACGTGTCAGTAACGTTGAGGTGTCTAGAAGCTTCTGCTCTCTTCCTGACTTGTAGCTTTTCCTGTGGCTTCTTTCTCTCTAGAAAAATGGCTGGCTGTGTGTGTTGTAAATTTTTGCTCTCTGAATAATTTTCTATTTAAGTGAATTTATTAATGATTTATATTGAGTTTTAAACAGTTTATAGTGTTCTATTTTTTCCGTATATTGCTATTTGTGTATACAAGCCAATAGTCACTGTTTTTCAACTACAAATTGGATAAGTACTTTAGCTCGTAGTAACTCTAGATGCTTACGCTTATAAGATATAGTTCTTTGTGTATTTGTATAATATTTTGCCAAAATTCATCTGAAGATTATAAGTTCATTTGCTCTGAAAATTGGATTTCTCATTCATAGGCAATAGATCCATTCATAATTTATCAAGAATCTATTACGTTGGAGCCGATAAATTTCCTTAGGTTAATAGGTGGAATGCTATCCATCCGATTTAGGAAAAATTGGTAGCACGGCAATATAATATAGCCATGAATTATAAAATCTGATTCACAAATAAGGTCCATATTGTTCTTACGTGACTGTGTTTTTGATATAAATTGTATTTGGTGAATACCAACCTATTTAGGTAATCATTAGCCTAATTATTGAATATTTAATATTTCACTTCTGGCCCCTCCCACAGCAATAAATAAATCCTGGCTATGTCTTCAACCCTCAACCGACAATAAGAGTAAAGAAAAAGAAAAAATAGAATTGAATCGTTTTCAACTGTTGCAATTATTTCACAGAAACTTGAATTTATATTGTTTTATTTTTTCCAATAAAAAGATTTTATTTTTATGTTACAAAGACTGAAAGCTCAGAAGCTTAGGCGTGGATAATATCGTACAGGATGACTGTTCTGGAGACTTTTTTTAATATCAGATTTTTCTGGCGATTTGAGCCCTGAATAATTTGTACTGCATACTGAAATATTATAATTGATATTATTGATTCACAGCCAAGTATAGATATTCAGTTATAATAAACCAGTGTGTACGGTTAGTGGTTTTGGGTACGAGTTAAAATGGCTGGTGCATTGAAAAAGGAGCTTAATGTGGATTATTCATGATATTAGATAATGGTGATGAGTACAGTAGTAAACGTTTTATCTGTTCTTATTACCATTATTCATAATGGTGGTTATTTATAATAATAGTTTGATTATCTGTTTCCCAAAACTGTCTAGTCCTCAGTCAACCTATACACAGTACTACTAAATTTCAAAATTTTCTGCTTATTGATTTTCGAAAAAAGTTTAGAAAACGTAGAAATAGTGACAAGCACTGAACACTAATGAGTGATCAGTTTTCAGGAATAACCATTTTCAACTGGGAGAACGTATTTTGATGGGAATTGCCTTACATAATCCAGATGCATTGGAATCCTGGTGATAGTTTGTTCATAATATACTGAAAATATGGATTGATCTCTAATGAATTTTCTACAAGCTCAGTTTTTACCAAATAAATTTTTCAAATTGAAGATCTTGTAAAGTTAATACAATCAGAATCCCGTGAAAACTGTGCTATACAAAATTCATAGTTTATAATAACATTTTTCCAAATTTTGGACGCATTTTTGAATGCGCTTTATTGAAAAAACTATGCTTGTACAAAGTTAAAGCTTCACAACATATTCTGACAACGTGAAGTTTGAAGTTTCTTTTCAATTTTTCTAAAATATTTCGACACCTGTGCACTACAAGTTCACCGAGCGTTAGGAAGCCTGTACCTTTGGTGTTATTTTGTAGCATCAATATATTCAATATAAAGCATGATAATATCATTCTAGAATGATGTTTGAAAATGCATATAGAACAATGATAAACAGCAAATAGACGATAAATAAATGAATGAATTTATTTCTAGTTGAAAAATATCATAACATCCAGTAGAAATTAATCATTAAGAAAGATATAGTAATAGTAATATTCTATAATATTATAAAGTATAGAATTGGCTTACACACATATGGGATGGGAAATTTGCGAATGAGGCATCATCACGTGAGAACTACTCAACTGATTCACTTGAAATTTTGTACGATGATTCTTGATTTACTGAGAAAGATTATATTTTATGCCTACCTACATCATGTTTGTTAATTAATGAGTAATGAAAACAAATTTATTTATTCTGTGATACAATGTATATGTGGGATTAAAGAGCCAATCGAATCGTTTTATTATTGATTGTCAATATTTACAATTGAATATGTTCAATATCAAAACCTAAATTCAATCTAAACCACTATTCAGTGCTTTAAAAATACCCTTGTGGAGTATGGTTTAACTGCTGGTATTATTTATATTTATGATTATAATTATTCTATGAGTCTAGTTCAAGCAGCATAATTATTGAAGGTTTATTGATGATAATAAACTGGGCTTCTGTATATGGCACAAAAAAACTGATATCCATTCGAAGACAAAAATTTAGATTCTATCATTTTAGATTATTTTGGATTATATTTATTATGTATTCCACCGCTGGTGAACAGTGAGTAAATAAAATAACTGTTGTAGCTTATAATATTGTTTACTTATTATTAAATAGTATAATAATATATAAAAATGATATTGTTTAATTATTATTCTAGAAGAATCGCAAACCGTAGATTTGTAGAGAGAAGAATAAAAAGAATTTGATTTATGTAGGTACTGAAATTCCAATTTCCAATACAGTTTATCAATATAGATGTAATAACGACATGATAGTCATTATTCAATAACATTCCTAATTAGCCAGATATAATCGATTATATCTGTATAATCAGTATTTACTCACTGTTCACCAGTGTTGGAACACATAATAAATATAAGCTCTTGTTCTATAATGAAAGTTGTCTATAAAAAAAATTATTTATTTATGTCAAGTGAATAGTAAGGGAGAGTAGGTGAACAAGAGTGTGAGAGAGAAGTACTGTATAGACGTGTGTGCTTGTGTGAGAAAGAAGGAATGTATAGGATTGATTGAAAGATACATTGAAAGAGCATCAGGTACGCGCGCGCGCGTCAATGACGTCATAGTTTCGATAGGATAGGTGTGACGTCATTTACGCGTGACGTCATTCATGGGCGTTCTGTACATAGTGGGCGATCTCCGCATACGACACCGGGCATGGAAGGCTTCTTGGTGAGGGTATATTATTGTTTGAGTGACTTCGATTTTGGGTTGTGTGTTAGCCATTGGTATTGGTTTAAAATCAGTGAATAGATATGCAGTATGGAGATTAAAGGTTAATAAGCTTGTTGTAAAGTGGCAATAAACAAGACAAGGTAAGGAACGACACAAACCATAGGGTCATAATATTATAGGCCTATTTACAGATTACTTGAAAAATAAATATTATAATCAATAACCACAGCATGAAACTGGAAAACTATCCGCGACAATATTATCAATAAGTTATATGCTGTTGAATTGAGCAAAGGATGTGCTAAACAAATAAATAACATATAATAAACATACATTAACAATATAAATATTTGCTTCAAATTTAATAAAGCTTGAATAGTGCTAATTCGGGTATGTTCATTTATAATTGAACAAGAACAACCTATGAAAAGCCTTTTGAAAAATCTGCTCATTAAGGGACAACAGTAAAATAAAAATCAGGTGTAATCTTGGGCTATACACTACATGCATAAAACTTGTTCGACCTTGGTTATGACTTATTTTTAAATAACACAAGTAAGCAATGTAAGCAGTAGGATAAAGTTTGCTGGATACACACCTAATTCCTGAAATAAAAATATAGGTATTAATTACTGCCTCCAGATTGCAGATCCTCCTGTAAAAATAAAAAGTAATGTAGGCTTGAAGCTTGCTGGATACAGACTAATTCCACTGTCTTCCTTGAGTCTCTGTTCGCCGGACGCCACATGTGGTGTTTAATACCAGTCTCCTGTCGGTGACTGCACTTATCTGAGGGTTAACTCCTGTTTTGGGAAAGAAACCAGCCTGGTGTGTGGTTCTTGCTGGTTGAGCCACTTGACTACCCAGCTTCTTTACTCCCGTTTCAGGAAATACCCTTGTCACATGAAATAGGGAAAAATGTCTAGAGTATAATATACTAATAATAATATACTAGATTATTTTCCTGACAATTAATCAAAGGATTAATTGTACTATATTTCCTCAAGATCAAGTAACTCGATGATGGATATTATGATACCGGGATTATGATACTGGGAATATGATATTAGCAAATAAACAAGCTATAACAACAGCGAGGTCAAACACAGGGTCACTAAGGAACAACATTTGATGACTAGTTGCATTTATTTGAATTTACTAAATCGTAGAATAATATTGTTTGTTCAATAATTAATAAATGAAGCTGATGATGAAGGGTTAAGCCCATAAACAATATAATTTGAATTTTAAAGAGTTCTTTCAAGTTTATAAATTTATTAAGGATAAGCATGTAGTGCTTTCACCCAAGGGTTGCCCGACTCAAGTTTGGACAGTGAAACATCAGAATTTTTACAAACGATATACCAGTTTGTCTATGGAAAATTGAGTCGAAGAGATTTTGAAATAATGTTATCATAAATCACTCACATATATGGGCCCATAATATAAGCGCACTCACTCATGGAGATTAGTTCACTGCATGGCTGGCATCTTTCGTCAGGCTGCATGGCATCATAGGCTTCATCAATTTGGCTCGTGATTTTAATAATTAATAACTCCTTTTTAACTGAGACTTGGTAATCAAATTAAATTCTAACGTTACGGGAACTCTACATTAATTTAATTTAGCACTCTTACATGAATTTTAACAGTGAAACATTTAAAACGACGAAAAATAACAAATAGGAGTTACAAACGACTCTCCATTGGAATGCTCAGTTATTCCTAAAGAGACACACTGGGGTGTTTCACACCCCAGGGATTTTTTTTCTGTTCTGCAGTTGACAATATCAAACATATGGGAATTTATGCCCAGTCTAAATTAGGTTTGTAGTATTGTCAACTACTCTCCACCACGCCCAGTCAGTAATAGCATTTTACAAGGTCACCAGCTCATCTTGTTCTTCGTTTGGGGTGTCTAACACCCCAGAGTGTCTTTTACGTAGGACTTTTATCAAACACTTTTATTACAAAGATTTACTTGTATTGTCACTACGAATGTGGTATGGGATGACGGATCAGATTGGAATGAATGCTATGATTATCTACAACTTGAGATTCAAAACAATAAAATGAAGAGACGTGAGTTTTTGATGAAGTTGTTGTAAACGGAGAGGGGTTGTTTCTACTCTTCTATACTATTTGCTGAAATTATAATACTAAACTTATGTTTGAATCCTTGATTGGTTGGGAGCTTTTAGTGGATTCGTTCATTCAAATGCACAGATTATCATCATTATCTAATGGTCACCTATTTTAGCAACTAGCAACTACGAGCCAGGAACTTCAATGAAAAATACTAATAAAATTCAACTTCAGGTTCATTAAACTCTAAATAGGTAGAACGAATTAATAAAAGTCAGGCAACATGTCAAATTTTCAAACAGAACAAAGTGATTCAGCAATTGATTCACAAAAAAATATGTTCAATACCAATCTACACATTTTGGGAACCTGCTAACTTGCTGCATTTAAATTTGAGCCTCGGTCATTCTATGAAATTAAATTTTGAGCTTAATAAGAAAAACAATAAAAGTTCGGCACTCACCATTTTAACAATATTCAAACTTGGACTCTTCAGAAACACTCACATACGCTTTAATAAAACTCACTATATTTGAACTCACATGCACAAATAATTTCCTGATTCTACTCCTACTAACTCTATAAAATTTGGTTTCCTATTCAACTAGATAAAAAATTACTGATAACTGGAAACTTAACAATTTGTCCCTCTGAATGGGAAATCTGCCAGAACACCTCCAATTGAAGAAAAATATTTATTAAATTTATCAGCAACTGTCTCTCTTATGTCTGTTGTTCCGCTAATATCCAAATCATTTGAGAAACCTTCAAAAGGAAATGAATCTTTTGTATTTATCCTGCCTGCTATTTCATTAACTGTTTGCCAGAAAAATTTCGGATCATTCTTACTTTCATTTATCCTACTTCGGTAATAATCTTTTTTGGCTGTCCTTATCAAAGTATGTAACTCATTTCTTAAATTTTAAGTCCTTAAATTTTCTTTGCAATTGAACATTAGTAGGTTGCCTTCTTAACTGTTTTCCTAATTTATCTCTCTCTCTTATCAAATGAACCAAATCTTGACTCGGAAACGGCTCTAACGATTTTCACGAAATTCGGAATATAGTAGGTTCATGATATAAAAATTCGATTGCACTAGGTCTCATCCCTGAGAAAACTCCCTGAAGGACATGAAGAGGATAATTATTCATCCTTTGAAAAACAGATTATGATTTCGTCATCTGTCGATAACAGAAGATGCGTGTGCCTGTGTGGGAGATCAGCTGTGTATAATCAATTAGCTTATTGTATCTCACGAGAAATCTAGAAATTTTAATTGACTCGATCAAAATACAGTAATCTGATTTGTTGACATGAGATGGTATATATCATAATATTCAAAGTTAATCATTATTTTACAGTTCTAAGTGATTAGTGAGTGTTATTTTGTTATTCAATTTTGTATGTAAACAATCTAAATTAGAACTTCTATGTTTTTTAAATATTTTGACTGAAAATTTCACTTGAATTCAAGTGTATGAAACATAATCTACTTTTTGGAATATTAAATATTCCAACTATAAATTTATAGTGTATAAATCAAAATTCGGGGAAGAAACAGTTTTTGGCTGTGGCTGTTAGTCCTTTCCCAATCATTTCAAAGAATTGAGTTCTGTTTATCAATGAATGAATAACGAGCAAAGCTCGGTGCCCCGATATTTGGTATTAATAGATAGAATTTTCAAAATGTATTTGTTCAGATATCTTTATTCCAAAAACCAAACAATTTGAAGATACGTTTTGTTCAACTTGTGTTATTTACTCCTGTAATGTTTAAAAGTAAATACTACCAACAACACAACATCAGTGACAACCTGTTCCAATTTATGATAAGTATCGGGGCACCTAGCTCTGGAGTACCTACAAAACTACAAAAGCATATAAAATTTATTACAAAAGAAGAAATTATAATAAATATTCATAGTTCATACAGAAAGGTTCTATCTAATCACAGTGGATTGAGATTAATCCGCAGAGGAATGCAAAAATTTCTATCACAAAAGCATGTTAAATTTTAATCCTGATTAATTTCACGTGAACCAAATCACAGAAGACCATCTCAAAAAGATAGCTTATCAGATTGGTTCTACTGGAATTAATGAGGATTGAAATTTAACTGGCTTTTGTAGAACTGCCACTAAGTACCTGATTGAATTAGGTACAAAAGTTCAACAGCTGAGTCATAATTTTGTCTCAGTCCCACTCACATGCACTCGCTCACTCACTTCCATCATCAACAGACGAGTGGCCGTAGTCGAGTGGATCAGATGCTGGCTTCATGATTCAGAGGCCCGGGTTCAAATCCCGGCCCGGGCAAGATATTTATCTCGGGCCACTCCCGTGTTTCGGATGGACACGTTAAGCCGTCAGTCCCGGCTGCCTAAAAAGCAGTTGTTAGGTCATGTCAGAGGCCCTGAAATCGATCAGTTGCGACCTGAAAACTCTGACACCAGACCTGAGCCAGCCAGGTCACTCGATATTATTATTATTATTATTAACAGACGACGAAATTATCAGATGTTTTTCCAAGGATGAATGAATTCTTTAACTGTCCTTCAGCGAGTTTCCCCAGGGATGAGAACTAGTGCAATCGAATTTTTATATTTTAAACCTACTATTTTCTGAATTTCGTGAGAATCGTTAGAGCCGTTTTCGAGATCAGGTGAAATATAAACATATAAACATCTAAACATTTAAACATCTAAACAGAAATTGCTCGTTTAATAGTATAGGATTTAGAATACCTAAACTTGCCGACATTATATTATATTGTATGAATAAAATCGTTCCAAATTTGTATGAATGTTCACCAAAATTGCTATGCAATATTCTTTTGCAATAAAAGAATATCAATGATATTATTATTCAACTTTTTATAAGTAACCTCTACATTTAAAAAGCAAAGCCTCCCTTACTTATCTTTTAATATCCTATTAAAATATTTGTCATGTAGTTTTTCCTGATGTAATGTAGTACTTTTTAGTCCTCCCAACAAAAAATGTACGGGTGCACTGCTAGTCTTAAAAATAATATCAAAAAGATACTTTATTTTAAAAGAGATAAGAAACGATGGTATATATTTTTATAATATTATGAAAACAGAAAGAACTCCCCACAAGAGCAAAGGTGAATAATGTCCTTTGGAAGATTAGAATGTAAGATGTGAATTTTATTGTCATACAATGAGCACTGCCTAATGTTAAAAACTAAAGGGTTGGGAATTGGGATACTTTGGGGGGGGGCATTACACTTGGATTGGGGGGGCATTACACTTGATTGGGAGGGGGCATGCGCCATTGCCCTTGGGGGGGGGGCTAGGCACCCCTGCCAAAGTCCAATTGAATCTTATATATTTTTATAATAAGAAATCAAAACATACCTAAATATTTATAACAGCTTTTAAAAGAATTGAGTTACATAATTTTGCAATTTAGAATAATTAACAAAGTCTATAAGAAAAACCTGGATAATGAAGATTCTGATGAAGTGTAGAGAAACGCAGATATACGATGTTAATTCATTATAAAATTCTATGGACTTGGCTGAATTGCTGACAAAATGTTGAATGAAATGTTCTGCTTACCGCACTGATTGTAGACTGAAAAATAACTTGTTATAATTAATACTTATATTCTTTGTTTCATGTCATGATGAGCATTATATGATTTTTAAGTCACGTATCATTTGTTGAAGTAACATCGGTTTCAAAGATTGGCTTCATCCATAATTCGTATTTTAAAAATCCATGTGAAATATTTGAAGTATGGTAAATAAAAAACCCAACTAGGTTATTACAAGATTCAATCGAACATTATATAATAACTAGCGGGGCACCCGTGCTTCGCTACGGGAATTAAAAAGATAAGATTATTTTTGTGAAACATTCATAATCTAAATTCTATCAAAATTGTTATAATAGTTTTTAAGATTAGGCCACAACTTGGCATGAAAATTATTCAGTCAAATCATTCGAATGATTCAAAATTGATGAGTTGGAAGTGTTCTGTGGAATATTAGTATGATTGCAGCTAATTTTGTAGAATATTGGGCGGGGCTTAAAAGTCAACCTCGACTTTATTCTTTGGCTATTAATATTTCCCGTTGACAGTTATCAAATTAGCAGTGATCATGTTATTTTTGATTTTGCTTGAAGCAATTTCTGGAATTTGCTTATTCTGGAATTTTTGGCATAGCCTGTCGCTCAATTTTCGTTTCACTCATCCAAAAGTGTGAAAGCAGCCAATCCACTGATTCTTTCTTACATGGAAGTCCATTCATGTAAGAATGAATAGTTAGTATAACATTTATTGTGGCTTATTTCTCATGTACTAAACTTTACTATCTTATAATATTGAAGTGGGATCAATTTAATGTAAATTTGCATAAATCTGAATAGAGTTTATGCAATCACTTTGTTTTTTAACTACCATTATATGATTTCTTTCTTTGATCTTAGCTTGAACCAAAAGCTTAGGGAAGAAAATTTAGATGTAAAATAACATGTAACTCAATTTACAACTTTATTTTTTACTTGTGATCTATTATCAATAGATTTGTCATGTGTCATGTAATGACATCATGAAAGGAAATAGGAGCAGCTGATTGAATATAATGTTTTTTTTCGATTTAGCTTTTAGCTGATTTTGAAACATGAAAATATCAGGTCCATTAGCCTGTTCAATTTCAATCAGGATTAAATTTCATGAGAATTAATCAGAGCAGGGTTTTTTTTAACAGAAGGCTTCTCTGATTGATTCTCGTGGTCAGTCCGGATTATGAATTAACAGACAGTGCAACTTGCTCTCTCAAGGCCATGGCTGCGTACAAACATGGATCAACAGAGGAACCAATACAACAGAAGCTAAAGAAATTAATCGCATTTCTATCACCTCACATTGAACATTATACATTCAACTATCATATGTTTGGAAAGATCGATTTCAAATTTCTTTTGCTATCATAAGATCACTTTCTGAACCTATTCTTCCAGATGTTCCATGAATACTGCAATGTTTTAAAATAAGGTCACCAAATTTGTTAACTCAACTACAGCTATTATAATCTTTCTCATTTGCTCACACCCTCTCATGTTTTCAACAGACTATGGAAACCTTTTTTCTGATCAGCTGCTACTTGAGTGACCAATAATCCTTTCTCAAGGAACTCTAGCAAATCATCCCAGAGTTGACACCTGTTCCAAAATAATGTTTTTCGTCGCAAACCCACTGTATTCCTGATTGAATCAAAATCGTTGGAGCCGTTTTCGAGATTCGTCCGACATACATACATATCCACAAACACACATATTCAAACAAAAATTGCTTTCTTAGTATAATTAACTTCAATGATTATGATTTCATTCAATGAGAGCTTATTTCACATAATAATAACAGCTGGCATCAAAAGTAAAAATGTCAAACATGATTGAAATTCAAACAGTAGCGATCATCGACATTATTATCTTCATCTTATCTCAAGTAACCAAATTATAGTAAGATTCACATCAATGTGTCAGCATTGTTTGAATGAGGAGCATTGATGCTATAAATTAGGAATACTGACAGTCAACGATCTGTTATGCATATTCTCCAATATATTTTCGAAAGCTACATTCTATTTTTTCAATGTTTGAGAATCTCAATGTTCAACAATCAATGTTTGAGAATAATTAATTGATTCATGGGAAAAGCGCCTTACTCCTATAGATGATATTCTTATATTAGGAAAAGCAGCAAGAGCTATTTGGCCGTTTTAATAAATACCCCTTTCTTTCGCCCAAGTTAAATTTTGGCCGAATTTCCTCATTCTTTGCAGAGTCCACAACGGACACTTCTGAAATTTTAAAAATACCCTCCATGTATCATACTGAATTATTAAAATTTCATCGAAATTGTTTAAGCAGTTTTCGCGATCTGTCGAATATACTATCAAAATTAGTCTTGATAGAATAGGATCAATTGATAGAAGCGACTCCCGTCATAAAAGTTTGTTTTCATAAAACAAAATAAAAATATCTTTACTCCCAGGAATAGCTCTGATTGAAGCAGCAGTGCCCAATCAAATTATTCTCGATAAATGCATTTTAATAAGTTCTTCAACTCAGGCCCGGCCTCAGGGGTGGGCGGACCGGGCGGCCGCCAAGGGCGGCAGATTTTTGGGGGCGGCAAATTTTAAGGAACGGAAAATTTTTAAATGCAAATGAATAATAAATTCATAATATACAATGTGAATAGTGAAATTTTATAAGAAGCTTTTCCAAACTCAAGCTAATGAAGACATATATCTAAGATCAACAATGTCCCAGGAACGTCTGAGTGGTCTAGCGAACATAAAATAGCTCAGTCCCTAGATCTTGAAGAGCTGAAGAAGGATTTTTTCTATGCAAAGGTCAGACGAGTTCTACTTTATTGAACAGGTGTGTTGAACAAACACGTGTTGTAGCAATTGTAGTTTTAATTACTTAGCAAGTTGAATAGGCCTAATACTCTCTTACAGTCTCTTGATTTAGAACTACCGTGTTAATTATGTATTCTTATTGTGTACCGTATCTGTTCCGAACAGATTATAATATATAATAATCTTGAGGAATAGCCTAAGTTTGTTTTTTTGGTTCGTGCTTAAAAATTTCTCTAATAAGTGATTATTCTCTATTTTAAAAATAACTGAGTGTTTATTATTATTATTTTGGTATTTGGAACATCTAAATTCAAAAGAATGGTTTGTATGAATATTTTTGGACTGAAAATTCTGTGGAAATCTAGAAGACATAACCTCATTTTGGACTTTTAATGTTACCTAAATTTCTGAGAGAAATAGTACAAGGTATTCTTAGTTTTTCTCTCCCGATCTGTGCTCCATTGTTAAACGAATAAATAAAGAAAGAATAAAGAAAGAACATAGAAATAGTTTAATCAGTTATTTTGTGTTACTGCTCTAGTCCAGTCAACGAAAGATTATAGAGTGAAAAGTTTGGAACACAATTTTCAACTCCACAGCTCTTTCAAGGATAGTAAGAGGATTAACATATCAAAAGTCCTCACCCCTTGCTTGCTACCCCATGTGCTATAAGTATAAGCTTTAACTATAAGAGATATGGAAAAATGTAGAGGAGAAAACTTATTTGTGAGCTTCAATTTTGTACAAAGTAAAAATGTTCATAAGATGCATAGTTTCCGAGATATATGCGAAAAATGAAAAAATGGTACTTTCAAAACACCCCCACCCCTTTAGCACAGGGGGTAAGGGTGAGGACTTTTGATATGGTAATCCTCTTACTATCCCTAAAAGAGCTGTGGAGTTGAAAATTTTGTTCCAAAATTTCCCTCCATACCTTTTATTTGAGCATTCGTTGCCTGTACTTATTCCTCAATATTTATATTTGTCAAATATTTGTTCAAATGTCATTTTCAACTCAAACAGCTGATAATCTTCGGGCAAATTTCTAAGTAACCAATTATTAAACGGGATACCTAGTGGTGGGGGGGCATCGTTTGCCTATTTCGCCCAGGGCGGCAAAGTCCCTAGGGCCGTGCCTGCTTCAACTTGGTGCCAACCTGTCAAAATTATTAATTTAGTTGCCAGTTAACAACTATTTTGAAGAGGTACTCTCTCTAGATTATAGTTCTATAGTAACATATGATATGGACATTTCTATTTAATTGAGAGATTGGGAGAAGAAGAATATACATGCTAAAAGACGAACTTTAAACCCTGAAAAACCACCCTTAGAGTTGAAATATCGCCAAAAGATTTCTTAGTGAGCACCTAGGACGTATAAGGAAGCTATATTCCAAGTTTTGTTGCAATCCATCAAGTAGTTTTCCAGATATCGTGATCAGTGAGTCAGTGAGATAAGAATTTTATAAGTATAGATTATATATGCTTCCTTAGCATAGTTGAAGAAAATAAAT
>NC_052506.1:44330577-44356466 GCF_014356525.2 Nilaparvata lugens
AAGATTGGTTAAGATATGCATCATAGAAGAATTTTACTGAACATTACACAAAGACAGGAAAATCGAATTTGAAAAGATTAAGGGCCAAGAAAAATAGGCTACAGGAAAGAAAAAAGACATAATTATGGACTCTTACCATACACTGCGTAGCGATTATGCTATTCTGAATCCCGGCATAACACAGGATTCCTAATCATTGTGTGTTGGGGAATACCCTTTCATCATGTGACTCACAGTCATCATCTTGTAAATAAGCAACTTGAAACAACCTTTGAATACTAACACATCAATGGTGACTTTGTGTTTTGTTTTCTTCAAGAACATGATTTTATTCATGGGTTCATTTGTTTCAACAAAGCCGTTTTGCCTACAAAAGTTAGTCATGTTCACTTGAGAATGCATTGCATACACCTTTTCAATTTTCAGTTGAAAGTTGAACTCATCAACTTGACTCAAAGCAAGATTCATTTTGTTTACATTTTTCCTAACCTCTACAGAAACCTGTCTCATGTAATCATTCACTTTGTTTATAGTTTCCTAACCTTCAATGTAGCAATATTACTTTCATGATAGTTGACTTTCAGTGAAGACAACTCCCTACCTACTTCTTTACTCAATTCTACTATCTCATTAGGGTTGACTTTTTCAACAACAGTAACTAGGCCTACATTGTCAGAAACTTGAATGAGTTGATCCTGTATCTTAACACTACTATTATCCTGCTTCAATTTGTTTTCATCTTCATGATTATCACTCAATGTTTCATGTGCATTTTTCAATAGAAAGTTTATACTAACCTGCTCTAGTCTAATGCTAGCAAATTCTTGCTTCATATCATCAAACCTAGCATTTTGATCTTGTTTCAATTTATCAAACTTAGCATTTTGCTCATCAAATCTAGCATTTAGCTCATCAAACCTAGCACTTTGATATTGTTTCAAATCATCAAACTTTTGTGTTAAGAATGCTATAAGATTCAGATCATTTTTAATGTTTGCCATTTTGTAATATGCACTGATATCTATTCATTAAAACTTGATCTCTCTTGAACCGACTTCCCATTCAGCAGTATACCATTCATAACCTATCAAGATATCTATCCTACTAATAATTTTCTACAACCAGGTATATATTTTTTAGTTTGAGTCCCACACCAGGGCGTACCATTTGCCGTGCTACCAGTTTCTCCTTGATCGGTTGGATAGCATTTAACACCTATTAACCTAAGGATAGTTGTCGGCTCCAATGTAATAGATTCTTGATAAATTATGAATGGATCTATCGCCTATGAATGAGAAATCCAATTTTCAGAGCAAATGAACTTATAATCTTCAGATGAATTTTGGCAAAATATTATACAAATACACAAAGAACTATATCTTATAAGCCTAAGCATCTAGAGTTACTACGAGCTAAAGTACTTATCCAATTTGTAGTTGAAAAACAGTGGCTATTGGCTTGTATACACAAATAGCAATATACGGACAAAATAGAACACTATAAACTGTTTAAAACTCAATATAAAACATTAATAAATTCACTTAAATAGAAAATTATTCAGAGAGCAAAAATTTACAACATACACAGCCAGCCATTTTTCTAGAGAGAAAGAAGCCACAGGAAAAGCTACAAGTCAGGAAGAGAGCAAAAGCTTCTAGACACCTCAATGTTACAGACACGTTACCAAAAAATTATAAATTACAAGTTTAGAATTCACATTTTATATTTGTTCTCAATAAAACTTTATTTTGAAACTGTTATTTTAAATTTTTATATATCATCTCTATTTAAATAAACCATTTATCTATTAATTCTGTTAACCCAGCCTCGGTGACACCATGGAACAATGCAACAATCATTTACGATAATAAATTCTCAGTCGAAAGGTTTGTCCATATATCGATGACTCTGATATTTACTATACAGTTTCATAGATCTCGAATTGAAGATTCGATTCCAATGTGAGAAAAAATGTAATATTACAATATTAAGGTGAGCTACATCATACATATATCAGTTTATCTCAGGTATGCAGCATAAGTTATTCTTGACAGGGGAACATTCAAGAGTGAGAACTGTTCATTGTGAAGGTGCGTACAGGCTTATGCACCACAAAACACGTATTTCTCTTTTCATCAGCTAATATTATGCCTATTATATCTGTATTTTACTGTTTCTGTACAAATGCAGAAGATATAGAGCTGATGAAAAGCGAAATACGTGTGATTGTGGCGCGTAAGTCTGTACGCACCTATAGAAAGAGGGGTTGTAGATTTTTGAAACCTGGTTAAAGTTATACACTTATCAATTTATAAACTTTATAAAAACCCAAGATTTGAAACCTAACTTCTAGGCTGGTCACATATTGTGACGACACGCGACTTGACATGATGTAACCCCAGTCTGCTATATGAGTTAACATCGTATTATGAAGTAATTTTCATCATTTTATAATGAAGCTTTGTCTCAGATTTGATTTATAATGAACCTCTGTCTCATTGTGAAAATTACAATATTATGATCATAAAAATAATATTATCTCATCTAGCAGACTCGTGTCCGCCGCGTTGCATATCAATTTGGGACTAGCCCTATTGGCAATTGCAATCCAATATGTTTGGAGAATCCATTAATTTTTCTACAAATACAATTTATTACACTATGCTCACATTATGGCATCATGATATATTTGGAAGTATTGAAAAAAGAAATATTGCTTGTTTAAAGAAAGAGGTATGACACACAAAAAGAGTCGGCTCGCTTCACTCGCCTCCATTTACATTCCACATTCTCCCTTCAAATATTTAATAGATTATAGAGACTTTCAAGTCCAACGCAATCAGTAGCTTAGAGTTGCAAATATCTTTGTCTATTCTAATGAAGATTATTAAAAATATTAATTCCCATGTAGAGACATAGTACGTTATACGAAAACGTAACATATACTTACATTATATGATACTTTAAAAGGATTTTTGTATTTCAGTCTAGTACTTTGAAATTTGACATAGAAATAAATGATAAGTAGAGAAGTAGTTTCAAAACATTAATTCCATCCAACTTCTTTGAGTTCCAATGTACTTGAAAATCTAGAAAAATGCAATGAAATACTGGGGAAAAAACCCTTCAATACAGCACTTAAGCTGAACCCGTGTATCGATTTTAAACTTTTTCAAGTTCAGTAGTTACTGAAAAACTAGGAAAAGCTCATTCCAAATGCTTAGGAAATAGGCGTATCATCAAGCAGCAGCTAAGGAAAAACAGAAGAAGGCTGGAAAACCGCTGAAACCCTTATTTTCGGGCGTAGGCCTATCTCTAATGAAATTTCGAATCCTTTCAAAGACAAAGTTGATCTGCCCTAACTGTACTTCTCTATTAATTTTAAACATCTGTATCCTCGAAAACGCTGATAAAACGCAAAATCTGCTTAACATTTTTGAAAGATTCAAAACATCTTTATTTTTTGACATTTAATGAAAATATGAATTTCGGGAGGTGGGTCCAGACCAAGACCCCCTTGCAACGTCCTTGCAAAGGGGGAGAATGGAGTGTGACAAAGTTGTAGAAGAATTTGAGGATCCTTATCACATTTAATGACTATCTTTATTTTAACGATATTTATAATAATTGATTACTTTCAACTCGGTTTTCATTATCTCAGATAAGGTTACGCAAAACTTATATTCATTCAACTTTTTAAAGACTGTCGATTCTCTGATCACTTATTATTTTCTAGAGAATCCTAATGCAAAACAACAATAATTGTTTCTGAATAATCAGACAATCGATATTGATCTCGGAAAACACCTGTTACTATATCGGCGTATCTTTGGCGAACAAAATTCTTCAACCTCAGCTAAACCTGTGTACTGAATTTTTTTTAATATATTTCTATCAATTATTGAAAAAGGTGAGGAAACGCAGAAAAGCTGAGAAAACTCTAATTTTAGGCATATCTTTGGCGTTATTACTTAATGCCATCCTGACAAAATTTTTAATTTAGTTACCAGAACAACTGTGTTCGAAGAGGTACTCTCTCTAGATTATAGTTCTATATTAACATATGGTATTGACAATTCAATTATAATTTTAAGATATTGGAATAACAAGGATATACTTGCTAAAAGACGAACTTTGAACCCTTAAAAACCACCCTTAGAGTTGAAATATCGCCAAAAGATTTCTTAGTGCGCCTCTAAAGGGCCAACTGAATTCATCTACGTCACCACTATAATTTTCAAGTTCAATGAACATGTTTCATTATGGCCTGATTGACGAGTTGAATTTTTATGATTATCAGAGTGCAGATCAATAGATGTTCAAAGCCAATATACAGAGTGTTCCCGAGCTTCCTACCAATATTCTAGGGAATTGTTCCTAGGTACAAACATTTTGTTATTTTAACTTACAATTTGTTTTCTAATAGGAATAGGAACTTTGCACAATGATCTGTGACTAAATAGAGCTACAAAAGAATAAATTATAACAATTTTTCGAATTCATAAAACACAATGGTGTTTAAATTTTAATGCCGTTTAAATTTTATTTATTCTGACCGACCTACAGCTGAATAACGTGTGCAGGAGGTTGATTAGATTAGTTAGAGAATAAAAAAATTCCCAGATCTACAAGTTTATTGCAGCTAAGGTTTATTGCATTTCGACAACACAATCACAATATTGTTTGGAATAATTCATCTTTGCCAAACATCGCCTATTATTTTTTTAAATACACCGCCTAATATTCAAATTTATTCCAAGTTTCAATCGATACCTATCGTACAGTATACGACAATGATAAATGATATGCACAAGAAAGTATACTGAACTTGAATTAAAACGTTGAATACTACAAACTGTTACTACATTCTATAATAAACATTCTCCAACAGCCTTATGACAGTTCCTCATATAATATTTTATTCTAATTCAAATTACTAGAATATTATTGAATTATACGGAATATGAATTGATTTGTACAAAAAGTATTCATCTAGTTAGGTGTATACTCAATGACAAAAATATACAAGAGTATACAAAATGAATGCAAATCAATCTATTCAAAACTAACATAGTTATAAGAATTTCACCAATTTTATGTTAGATCATGATCAGAATTGAATAATATCCAACCTTCTGACCTGGGCATTAAACTGATTTTCAAGTTTTCATTTTATTTTTCTTAAAAAATGATTATTCAATGATATTTTAGTTTTTCAGTAAAAGCTATGAGAAGACTCTAATAAATTCAATTTCTGCCGCACAAAACTCTAGGGACTTTTGGCAAGCTCTGAATAAATTTAAATTAAGGAATAATATTGTAAATAACGCCATAACTCCTCAAGACTGGGTAAACTATTTCCAAGACCTCTTGAATCCCGAAATGTTAGCTTTACCTCATTTCTATGCTTAACCTTACATAGTTGACAACAGATTAGATAGAGATTTTAGTAGGGAAGAGCTGAGTAGAGTTTTAAAATTAGTAAAAAATAATAAAGCGCCTGGTGAAGATCAGATCCCATTCGAGTATTATAAAAATGCACCTGATAACTTTCTAAACAAATTGCTGAATGTCTACAATTCTATATTTACATCAGGTAGAGTCCCACATAGCTTAAGTCGTCAATAATTTTTCCCCTTTTCAAGAAGGGTGAGTGCGATGTAGTAGCTAATTTCAGGGGCATTAGTTTTTATCAACATTTTTCAAAATATTTGGAGGGTTAATTCTTTATAGACTCAACTGCTGGGTGGAGGAAGATAAAATCTTGAACGAGTTTCAGGCTGGCTTTCGTAAGGGGTACTCGACCATTGATAATATATTCGCCCCAACATCCATCATTAGTCTGCGGCTGGCTGAAAAAAGGGGTAGGACTATATTGCTTTTTTGTGGATTACTCTGCCGCGTTCGACTCAATTGATAGGAATGCACTATTTTATAAGCTTAGTCTCTTAGGTCTCTCAACAAGGACATTGAATATTTTGAGGGCATTGAATGAAGGCACAAATTCTAGTGTATGGTGTACTGCCAATGGGGGTCTCTCCCAACGTTTTGAAACGAAGTCAGGCTTGAGGCAAGGTTGTTTGTTGAGCCCGTTGCTTTTTTCCCTATTTATGAATGACTTACATGATGAATTAGGGGGAGGATTAGGGTTTTATTGTAGGCCGATGACATAGCTTTGATTTCGGACTCGCCAGTGGGACTCCAGTACATGATAAACAATTTAGAGCGTTACTGTGAAAGGTGGAATTTAAGAGTTAATGTAGATAAGTCAAAAGTAATGGTTTTTAGGAACGGGGGAAAATGGCTAGGAGCGAGAAATGGACAAATAAAAATGAGCAGATAGAGTGTGTCAACAGGTATAAATATCTGGGGGTAGTTCTAACTCCAACCTTGAATTTTGAAGCTCAAGTGAGTGATAAATTAGACAAGGCAAAATTAGCATTGAATGTGGCATGGAAAGGTATTTTAAATAGTAGTAGTGTAGATTTTTCAGCCAAATGTAAGTTGTTCAAAGCTTGTGCAAGGGCGATCTTGTGTTACGGAGCACAGGTGTGGGGTTTTAGACAATATGATAGTGTAGAAAAGTTGCAGCGCCTTTTCATCAAGAAGATTTTTGCACTTCCAATAAATACACCGAATTATATGTTGTTTATTGAAACTCAACTAACACCTTTATTCGAATATTGCCTTAGACTCCATTACAATTATATTCTAAGAGTTATGAAAATGAAAGATGAAAGGCTCCCTAAATTCCTGGCTCAACAAGTTATTCAAAAGAAATGTTTCTGGTTCAAAGAGTGGAAGAAATTAAGTAATCAAATTGGTATAAATTATGAGTACAAAGTTAATTGGGATGACTCATTTAAAAGAATAAATCACAGGTTTGAACAAAATGCATAGGGAAATTTTTTTGCGGGATGCTCAAGATGGGCGTTTTCACACATGGTACAAAACTCTCAATTTGGAACTGGGTGACAAAAATTGAAATTATGAAATGTGGGTCATGAGGTGGATACTTAAAGCAAGGGGTGAACTGATCCATTTAAACTACAAGCCATGGGTTGCTGATGGGAATTATGTTTGCTCCATGTGTAATCTGAAAGAAATTGAGGATATTTATCATTTCATAGCTCGATGTCCTTGTTTAAGAGAATGCAGAAGAAAATGGTTTGGAATTGGGGAGCTATCAAGGGATGATTTCGTTCCTTTTATGAATGGAAGAGATTGGGTAGGGTTGGCCTCCTACTGTAGAGATGCCTGGCGTTATAGGCGATTACTCACACAGGAGTTTAACTGGTAACTTAGTATAATAAATTGAAACTTATTTATTGAATCTGAGTTGGGTAGAAGTATCGTGTTATAATATAATACAATATAGGTTATTCGAATATTCTCAGGAGGACATAATAGGAAGACGAAATGAAAGGGAATATTAATTCTATGTTATGATAATAATAGTATTATTGGGTTTTACCGACTTTCCGGCTGACGATTGTTTAATCAAGCCGTATAAATGTGTGTTTTCTCATTCATTGTATGTTGCAAATTTGAAGATTAAAGCATTATTTCTATTCTATTCTATTCTATTCTAACTTGTGTGCTGAAAGAAAAAGAGCTGGGAGGAATGAGTGAGTGAGAACAATAATAATAAAAATTAGTTTTATGAAACGGTGGCTGTTGAGAGGGGAGGGTGCAGATACATCACAAGATGTTTGTACTCATTTCAACTGGTTTTATTTCAGTAAAAATCAGCTGGAAGTTTCAAGTGAAATGCGAGTGCATGAATGCAGATTGCATTTTGAGTCTAGGACGAGGGAGAAGGATGAGAAGGGAGTCGACTGTGTGTGTGAGGTATGAGACTGTGACGTCAGCGATGTTACTTCTCTGCATAGGCTATCTCTCTCTTTACTTACTGCACTGTGCTCTGTCATGCTTTCGCCTATGGTACATCTGTACATAGCGCAAACTGGTTTTCCTTCAGTAAAAATCAGCTGGAAGTTTCAAGTGGGAATGTGAGTGCGTGATTGCTGATTGCATTTGTGAGAATGCGCGCGTAACAGTCTAGAATGAGAGAGATTGATGAGAAGGGAGTCGACTGTGCGTGTGACGTATGACACTGTGACGTCAAGCGATGGTCCATCTCCGCATAGACTATCTCTCTCTTCACTAGCTGCACTGTGTTCTCTCATGCTTTCGCCTATGGTACATCTGTACATAGTGGGTGATCTGCGCATACTACACCGGTGTCGTATGCGGAGATCGCCCACTATGTACAGAACGCCCATGAATGACGTCACACGTAAATGACGTCACACCTATCCTATCGAAACTATGACGTCATTGACGCGCGCGCGCGTACCTGATGCTCTTTCAATGTATCTTTCAATCAATCCTATACATTCCTTCTTTCTCACACAAGCACACACGTCTATACAGTACTTCTCTCTCACACTCTTGTTCACCTACTCTCCCTTACTATTCACTTGACATAAATAAATAATTTTTTTTATAGACAACTTTCATTATAGAACAAGAGCTTATATTTATTATGTGTTCCAACGCTGGTGAACAGTGAGTAAATACTGATTATACAGATATAATCGATTATATCTGGCTAATTAGGAATGTTATTGAATAATGACTATCATGTCGTTATTACATCTATATTGATAAACTGTATTGGAAATTGGAATTTCAGTACCTACATAAATCAAATTCTTTTTATTCTTCTCTCTACAAATCTACGCTTTGCGATTCTTCTAGAATAATAATTAAACAATATCATTTTTATATATTATCATACTATTTAATAATAAGTAAACAATATTATAAGCTACAACAGTTATTTTATTTACTCACTGTTCACCAGCGGTGGAATACATAATAAATATAATCCAAAATAATCTAAAATGATAGAATCTAAATTTTTGTCTTCGAATGGATATCAGTTTTTTTGTGCCATATACAGAAGCCCAGTTTATTATCATCAATAAACCTTGAATAATTATGCTGCTTGAACTAGACTCATAGAATAATTATAATCATAAATATAAATAATACCAGCAGTTAAACCATACTCCGCAGGGTATTTTTAAAGCACTGAATAGTGGTTTAGATTGAATTTAGGTTTTGATATTGAACATATTCAATTGTAAATATTGACAATCAATAATAAAACGATTCGATTGGCTCTTTAATCCCACATATACATTGTATCACAGAATAAATAAATTTGTTTTCATTACTCATTAATTAACAAACATGATGTAGGTAGGCATAAAATATAATCTTTCTCAGTAAATCAAGAATCATCGTACAAAATTTCAAGTGAATCAGTTGAGTAGTTCTCACGCGATGATGCCTCATTCGCAAATTTCCCATCCCATATGTGTGTAAGCCAATTCTATACTTTATAATATTATAGAATATTACTATTACTATATCTTTCTTAATGAATTAATTTCTACTGGATGTTATGATATTTTTCAACTAGAAATAAATTCATTCATTTATTTATCGTCTATTTGCTGTTATCATTGTTCTATATGCATTTTCAAACATCATTCTAGAATGATATTATCATGCTTTATATAGAATATATTGATGCTACAAAATAACACCAAAGGTACAGGCTTCCTAACGCTCGGTGAACTTGTAGTGCACAGGTGTCGAAATATTTTAGAAAAATTGAAAAGAAACTTCAAACTTCACGTTGTCAGAATATGTTGTGAAGCTTTAACTTTGTACAAGCATAGTTTTTTCAATAAAACGCATTCGAAAATGCGTCCAAAATTTGGAAAAATGTTATTATAAACTATGAATTTTGTATAGCACAGTTTTCACGGGATTCTGATTGTATTAACTTTACAAGATCTTCAATTTGAAAAATTTATTTGGTAAAAACTGAGCTTGTAGAAAATTCATTAGAGATCAATAGATATTTTCAGTATATCATGAACAAACTATCACCAGGATTCCAATGCATCTGGATTATGTAAGGGAATTCCCATCAAAATACTTTCTCCCATATTGTAGTTAATATATACTTAACCTATTTCGGACTATGTGTAACCATATCTAAATTGGGGAGAGGAATAGCACAAGGTTACCTTATTTTTCCTCTCCCTATCATTTATATGATGTATACTTATCATATCAATCAATAAAGAATAAAGTTGAAAATGGTTATTCCTGAAAACTGATCATTCATTAGTGTTCAGTGCTTGTCACTATTTCTACGTTTTCTAAGTTTTTTTCGAAAATCAATAAGCAGAAAATTTTGAAATTTAGTAGTACTGTGTATAGGTTGACTGAGGACTAGATAGTTTTGGGAAACAGATAATCAAACTATTATTATAAATAACCACCATTATGAATAATGGTAATAAGAACGGATAAAACGTTTACTACTGTACTCATCACCATTATCTAATATCATGAATAATCCACATTAAGCTCCTTTTTCAATGCACCAGCCATTTTAATTCGTACCCAAAACCACTAACCGTACACACTGGTTTATTATAACTGAATATCTATACTTGGCTGTGAATCAATAATATCAATTATAATATTTTAGTATGCAGTACAAATTATTCAGGGCTCAAATCGCCAGAAAAATCTGATATTAAAAAAAGTCTCCAGAACAGTCGTCCTGTACGATATTATCCACGCCTAAGCTTCTGAGCTTTCAGTCTTTGTAACATAAAAATAAAATTTTTTTATTGTAAAAAATAAAACAATATAAATTCAAGTTTCTGTGAAATAATTGCAACAGTTGAAAACGATCCAATTCTGTTTTTTCTTTATTTTTACTCTTATTGTCAGTTGAGGGTTGAAGACATAGCCAGGATTTATTTATTGCTGTGGGAGAGGCCAGAAGTGAAATATTAAATATTCAATAATTAGGCTAATGATTACCTACATAGGTTGGTATTCACCAAATACAATTTATATCAAAAACACAGTCACGTAAGAACAATATGGACCTTATCTGTGAATCAGATATTATAATTCATGGCTATATTATATTAAGGTGCGCTACATCATACAAATATCAGTTTATCTCAGGTATGCAGCATAAGTTATTCTTGACAGGGTGAGAACTCTTCATTGTGAAGGTGCGTACAGGCTTATGCGCCACGAACATGCGTATTTCTCTTTTCATCAGCTAATATTATGCCTATTATATCTGTATTTTACTTTTTCTGTACAAATGCAGAAGATAGAGAGCTGATGAAAAGCGAAATACGCGTGATTGTGGCGCGTAAGTCTGTACGCACCTATAGAAAGAGGGGTTGTAGATTTCTGAAACCTGGTTAAAGTTATACACTTATTAATTCATAAACTTTATAAAAAACCAAGATTTGAAACCTAACTTCTAGGCTGGTCACATATTGCAACGACACGCGACATGACATGATGTAACCCCAGTCTGCTATATGAGTTAACATCATATTATAAAGTAATTTTCATTATTTTATAATGAAGCTTTGTCTCATATTTGATTTATAATGAACTTTGTCTCATTGTGGAAATTACAATATTATGATCATAAAAATAATATTATCTCATCTAGCAGACTCGTGTCCCGCCGCGTCGCGTATCAATATGGGACTAGCCCTATTGGCAATTGCAATCAAATATGTTTGGAGAATCCATTAATTTTTCCACAAATACAATTTATTACACTATGCTCACATTATGGCATCATGATATATTTGGAAGTATTGGAAAAATAAGTATTGCTTGTTAAAGAAAGAGGTATGACACACAAAAAGAGTCGGCTCGCTTCACTCGCCTCCACTTACATTCCACATTCTCCCTTCAAATATTTAATAGATTATAGAGACTTTCAAGTTCGACGCAATTACTGCTTAATTAATTACATCCAAGTAGCTTAGAGTTGCAAATATCTTTGTCTATTCTAATTAAGATTATTAAAAATATTAATTCACATGTAGAGACATAGTACGTTATACAAAAACGTATGTAACATATACATTATATGATATGGATTTTTGTATTTCAAAGGATTTTTGTATTTCAGTCTAGTACTTTGAAATTTGACATAGAAATGATAAGTAGAGAAGTAGTTTCAAAACATTAATTCCATCCAACTTCTTTGAGTTCCAATGTACTTGAAAAATGCAATGAAATACTAAGGAAAAAACCCTCCAATACAGCACTTAAGCTGAACCTGTGTATCGATTTTAAACTTTTTCAAGTTCAGTAGCTACTGAAAAACTAGGAAAAGCTCATTCCAAATGCATAATAGGCGTAATTAATAGGCAAATAGAAATAGGCGTATCATCAAGCAGCAGCTAAGAAAACACAGAAGAAGGCTGGAAAACCGCTGAAACCCTTATTTTCGGGCGTAGGCTTATCTCTAATGAAATTTCGAATCCTTTCAAAGACAAAGTTGATCTGCCCTACCTGTACTTTTATATTAAATTTAAACATCTGTATCCTCGAAAACGCTGATAAAACGCAAATTCTGCTCAACATTTTTGAAGGATTCAAAACATCTTTATTTTTTGAAACTTAATGAAAATACAGTATGAATTTCGGGAGGTGGGTCCAGACCAAAACCTCCTCGCAACGTCCTTGCGAAGGGGGAGGATGGAGTGTGACAAAGTTGTAAAAGAATTTGAGGATGCTTATCACATTTTAATGACTATCTTTATTTTAATGATATTTATAATAAATTGATTACTTTCAACTCGGTTTTCATTCTCTCGGAAAAGGTTACGCGAAACTTATATTCATTCAACTTTTTAAAGACCGTCGATTTTCTGATCACTTATTTTATAGAGAATCCTAATGCAAAACAACAATAATTGTTTCTCAATAATCAGGCAATCGATAATGTTGGCGCCACCTGTCACTATCCTCCTTGACCATCCATTGTGAATGGAGTGGGTATTCCTGGAGTGTCAATGATCTCAAACCAAAACAAATATACACAATATATTGTTCATTAGGCTCCATTTCATTCACCTCAGACATCAGTTGAGTCGTTGATCTGCTATCGCGAACATCTCGGCTTGGCTATACTCTGATTTCTGAATATTATTGTCGTTGCGCTCTGTCTTAGAGAAACAGCATTCGGCTGAATTTATTATTGTTTATTGATTAATTTTTTTCAATTTTCGCGTGTGAAGTGTTGAAAAATAATATTTTACCTGTACAAAGTAACACTTTCGTACAAAATAAAATTTGTACGAAATTGTGTCACTGTACAAGTGAAATATTGTTGTGCGCGTTTTGGCTTTTGTGTTTGTGTTTTTCAGGGTCTTTTCAGGTATTGAACTCTTTTTAAAATTGAATAAGTACGTGAAGAAGTGAGGAACATTATTCTACATTAGTCTATGTGAAGTTGTGAAGAGATATTGATTTCAAATAATATTATTATTGCACATGAAGCTGTGAAGAACGTTTTTTTTTCAATAACGTGAAGTTGTGGAGATCAGTATCAGGACTGTAACTTACTGAATTTATTCAAGACTGAAGTGATGGCTGCCGTCGAAGAGCATTTAAAGGAAGGTGATATTCGCCAAAAGCTAGATTCTAATGAGGTATTCAAATATTTAAGCGAAAATGTAGCTCCTAATAGACTCAATGCTAAGGAAAGAATTCAATTTAAAAATAAATGTAAGCCATTCCACTTGCTTGATGGTAAATTGTTTTACAGGAAAAAAGTAAAAAATGACATGAATATTTATGAACTGAAATCAGTTGAAGTTGTTAGAATTGGAAAAGAACAGTTGCAAATTATAGAAATAGTGCATTATAGAAATGATAATTCACTTGAGTCAAGTGCTCTGTCATCACATCACGGCATGACAGTAGAAGGATTCTAAGATTTCAGACGGGATCCCTCCTCCCCTTCCCCCCGCCTGTAGGGTGGGGGTGTTCTAAAAATAGATTTCCCCTTCCCCTTGTCCAGTGGAGGTGAGGGGGTTGAAAAGAGAGAGATATATCTTTCTCTCTCTCTCTCTCTCCCCTTCCCCTTGCCCAGTGGAGGTGAGTGGGTTGAAAAGAGAGAGATATATCTTCTCTCTCTCTCTCTCTCTCTCTCCCCTTCCCCTTGTCCAGTGGAGATGAGGGGGATGAAAAGAGATATCTCTCTCTCTCTCCCCAGGTGAGGGAAAAAAAATTTCCCTTTTAGGAGGAAAAATTCCCTCTCTATACTGACAGATTAAAGTGAATCCATATTTCTAAATCTAATGCTATACTGACAGATTGAAGTGAATGCTAGATGAGGGAAAAAATCTCTTTGAGAAATTCCCTTGGTGACAGATTAAAGTGAATCCATATTTCTACATCTAATGCTATACTGACAGATTGAAGTGAATCTCTCTCTCACTGACAGATTGAAGTGAGAAATTCTCTCCCAGTATAGATGAGGGGGAAAAAATTCTCTACTGACAAATTAAAGTGAATCCATATTACTCTATACTAGCGAATCCAGAGTGAGGTCAATGACTCTCTCTCTCTCTACATCTAATTGAATTGAGAAATTCTCTCGCATCTAATGCTATAAATCTCTACAATGATCTAAGTTCTTTTACATTTTTTATCTGCAATATCGTACAAGCATTTCCAAAGTTCATCGGAATTTTTAACAACAGATAATGACGAATCATTTGTACAATCATAATGTAGATGTCCGCTGTCTAGAATATTGAGCAGTTCGAAAATCTCAGATAAAATCGAAAAGTGTACATTTTCTGTTTTTGTTAACGGTAAATCAACATCTTGACATCCTGTTGAAAATTTAATATTCTTCGCAATTGAATCAAATTCGTTAAATGAAATTGACATCAAGAGACGAGTTAATTTTTTGAATTTTGAAAAACCATAACACTGCATCTCGCAGATGTTTGACGTGTCTCGAATGAGGGGGAAAGATATATCTCTCTTTCTAAATTGATGAGATGCACGTGTTATAGGGACTCGTGTCTGTATAAAAAAGATCACCCCACACGTGTTGTCTGGTCTAGCTCTAAGCAGCAACTAAACTAAAAAACGTGAATGGGATATTGGAATGAAAAATCATTTGAAGGCAGAAAACGTTTATTTACACATTTCGACACAACTATTCATAATTCATCTTCAATTCTAATTAGCTTATCTATACACAAATTATGAGGACGATAATAACATAGATAGTCTCTTATATCATTTAAATTAACTGTGCTTAGAAAAATGTCTTTCAATTGCTTCGCCAAACTATAATTTTCAGGAGTTGATTTCCTAATTGCACTTTCACACTCATCGTACCAATCAATACAGTTTTTTAACCTCACTTCCAATTCGTTGTCAGCAGCCAACCACTTTCTCGGATCCATGTTGTTGAGCGAATGAAGAAAACTAAGTATAGGCAGGAACTATTATAGAGTAATTAAGTGGTCTTTCTTCATTAATTGATGATAGACAACATGTACACGCTTTATGCAGTCTCAATGCATGCAGGCAATAAACACATTGTAGATCCTTTCCGTTGTAGAAGAATCCATAACGAGCAAAGTTTCTTTTCTGTGAATTCGTGTACATTGGAGCCATTTTCATACTTTGCATTCGATTGTTTTCGCACAAGAAATTATTTGTTTGATACATATTTTTAAACAACAAAGAATTATAATGTTGGGCAGAGAATAAAGCACAGCGAGAATGTGGTCTATTTTTATGAATGTTACACACAGCATAACACCATGAACTAGTGAAAAAGCTGAAATCAGGTTTTGGAAAATCCTCTGGTATACATTGAACGTTGCTATGCAATCTTCTTAAAAACTTTGCTTTCTCAGTTCCTTTTGTGAAAATTTTCTCATAAGCTGCAAGGTAATCACGTATTAATGACTCACTGTATTCTAAATCTCCATCTTCCCATTTTATTTTATGATAGTGACGTTCTAACCATGTTACATCGTTATACAATTTTGCACTCAATTCTGTCTTTGCAAATGGTGATTTGAAATGGAACACAATATAATTATTAAACTGATCAATTATGGCAAGTTCTTTCACAATAATTTGATTACAATCTTGTTTAAACCAGTGAAGATCAACTGTAGCAATTTTCGCACTCGCTTCCTTGTCCACTTCTTTCTCTTCGGCGGGCTCGTTGAATCCTTTGTCTTTCCCCCTCCCCTCAGCGGCGGCGGCGGACTCCTCGAATCCTTCATCTTTCTCTACTCGTTTCTCCTCCTCCTCCACCACCAGCGGCTTCGGTGTACTGCACCTTGCTTCATAATAGAAACTATCAAGATCGCACTGAATACCAATAGAGCGAGTTTGTGGTTTGTCCAAAATATCAGAACACAAAGAATAGGACATGTTGCCTGTTCAAAGGTGAAACTGATAATGAACTAAATTGAGCAGAATGCACACCTTATATAGGCGGCGTGCTCTATCAATAAAATTACTGAACTTCTTTCACCATGCTCGTCAGAGGTGTGTATTCCATCACACAATCGCTAATTAAAATGCAATAGGCGGAAGTATTTGCAGGTACTGCACTTTTAAATTCCATTTCAATACGAACATCTGTCGATGATTTCAAATGACTTGGTTGGTGTGAACAATCTACAACAATCAGCGGTGTTGATTCACAAAACGTTTTAAAATCGATTTCTGTTCCGAGTTCGCTATTGATTGAATGATTATAATACGAGGGCGCGAAATCCAGGAACATCTGGTATAAAACTTCCTTCTTACCTAGCAGATTTTCATATGGATAATACTCACTGTTCAAATATACTTTAACATTGTAAATACTGCAGCTATCGAAATTAGATATTGATTTTTTAATTTTATTCTTACGATCAGTTTGAAATGCAATTATAACATATTTTGGACTATCAAAACTCGATGTGGTACGAACTGCCCAAGAATGGTTAAGTGAATTTTGCAAATTTGGTAATTCACAAATTTCCCAATGGCGGAAACCTAATTCCAGTGGAGTGTCAGCATCAAGCAGTCTCAAAAATTTCAGTCTTGCATGATCTTCTAAAGTTATGTAGGGCATTCTCCATTGCAGTTTTGTAATTTTCACACTAACGCTTGTTCCACTTTGAGACTCAACACAATTTAGATCTGTTGGTGACCTCAATAAGACGAGTTCCTGTTTCAAATTTAAAATTATTCTTTGAAAATCTTCAAAAAACGGGAGGATTAATTTCAGCGGTACACAGAAAGTGAATGTATTATCCATTAGCTCATATCCTGCTCTGTCAAAACCAGCCAAGTGATATGTGTTTTTATCGAGAGTATTTTTCACCAATATAGCTTTAATTGTGGATGTTAATCCAATCAATCTTGATTTAGAAATTTGCTGACCTGCTAATTCATATCGTATTTCGTCAAAAAGGTTGCCGATTACGTTACTGCTTAATTTATAGTCTGCTGCAACTGGTGCATCGGCTGGGTCTGTTCCCGTTTTGTACAGTTAACTGTTCCCTCAATCAATATGAATGATTTACAAGGTAAAGAATAGACATCTAAAGAATTTATGCCAATACGTGCCTCGTCAGAGTTTTTTATTTCCTGTCCCGAATAAACTGTATGAGTGTGAAATTGGAATTTAGTAATATCATTATAAAACTGAAGGTCTGTCTCCACATCCAGAATTTCACTAATTGCTACGGGGCCTCCTGACATTTCGCCAATCAACTATAAAACCCAACTTTCTAATATTTCGCGCTTTTAGCCAACAAAGCACGTTTGTTTTTAGGTGTTGTCGCTATCGCGTTCCTTTCTCTAATGACTTGATTGGTCTTATTCGAACGTGGGTTGAAAATAAGATAACCCATTACTTTTCACGTATGTGCAACCTAATTGTAATTGTATCTCCGCGGAAATCAATAAACGATCCGTTCTGGTCCGTTACCTTTACATTAATAGTTTGAATTCGATGCGTATTCAAAGGTACATAAATAATCGGTGATGGTACTTCGTTTATTAAATAACCGCTAGGAACCTTTGGTAAAAATTCGTAGATTATATGTTTTTGTTTTCCCTCAGAGTAACTGCCGCAAGCTAAATTACACTCAACTACAATACTGTCAACGCTTGTTATGTTAACCAAATGTTTGGAATAATGCCATTTATTTGGCTGCAAAACAACATTATCAAAACCAAGTATCTTAGCAATCGAATCAGAACGTGTTAAATCAATGGGTTTATCAGAATGAATTTCAATCTTCATAGTATTTACGTTTGCACGTATAATAAGTTTATTCTTCTTGCCATCAATATTCAATTTATTCTTTAATGAATTTATACCTTGATCACCTCTGTTTAACCTTTCATTAACCTTGGTCCCCGGCCACATCACTCGTATCCCGGAATATGATATTCTTCCCCAGGTTATCAATTACCTTATTTAAAATAGTTGATGTCACATTACCTGCCAAACCTGACACACCTTTAAAAACTCTTGCTGCTGAACTCAAGATTCCTCTACCCCGTTTCCTCGAACTCTGCTTTTTTCTCCTACATACCATTTTTCATTACCTTTCAACTCAATGGTTGAACATTAACTGAGGTTAATTAATCAATACACCAACTTGAATTGGTTTAATTTTCAATCGAGTTGGAAATGAATTCACACCACAATCAATCATAGTCAAAAATGACTAGACTGAAATTTGAAACAACATGTGTTCACTCTCTCTCACGCAACTGTTTACAAGATTTTATGTTTTCGGCACCAATATAAAGTCTTTATATTTGGCTAAATCCATTTTTTCTGTAATAATTTGCACTATCTGATTTTCTGTAAGGTTATGTTGTTTGGCCTCAATCCAGTTCATGTGAAAACTTACCTGGGCGTATTTGGATATGATGTCCAGGGCCACTCTGTGTATGGATAAATTTAGATAGTCAATGAATGGAGCCGAACATTGCAGTCTCATGACAGTACCCTCTTCCGAATTTTTAATTGCCTCAGCTATTTCGCTTTTCACAGCGACTCCCATCTCGTTTTTCTTAATAAAATCTCCTATATCATTTTTAGTTGCATACTTTTCTGCAATTTGCTTAATTAGAATAGCAATAGCATCTTTTGTAATGAATTGTTCAATACCCTCCATAATATTAGCTTTTATTGCACTCGCCATTTCAGATAATCGTTTTTCAAACTCTTCCTTTGTTAATGAAGAACTAATCAATTTCTGCAAAGCAGATTCTAAATATTGCTTATCAATTGACGATGGCTGTGTTTCATTTACTTTAGTAAAAATTTCTGTACTAAGTTGTTTTAATTTAGTATTGAGATAGTTTCTGTCCAGCACCTCCAAATTCTTAATTTTATCTGATACGGCTTTTAATTTCTCATCTAAATAAGCTTTATCAACTTTATCGTTGTTAATACTGAGCAACTGAGATGAAAAGCTGTCTGTTAAAGTTTTCACTTCTCCTAGAGCGGATTCTAAATTTAGAGTTCTCTCTGCAATAGCTTTATCGATATTAGCACTGAAATTTTGTAATGTACTTAGAATATGTTCTCTTTCAATTATGCTCACTCCAATATTCTTTGTATTTTCCGAAACGAGTTTGGTTATTTGCGAATCTAAATAAAATTTCACAGCTTCACTGATTCCTTGTTGATTTATCGATTCGATTATCTTCTGTGTTATCAAGTCAATATCACACGTAAGATTAGCAACAGCTCCGCTAGCCGTATCAATTCGTCTGAATCGATGTAGAGTCATCGTGACACTAAACAATTAATTTTGCTTCTTTTAGCTCTTCAATTATAGACGCAATCTCCACATCATGCCCGCTGTTGCCACTAGCTTTTGAGGAATAGAGTAAATTTAATCTTTCCACTAATTCGTCAAAATTATCAAAGTATTGATAAATTCTATCATGAGAATTATTTTTTGCAAATTTCAATAAACCCCAACCCTTCTTTTTACTAATTTTTTCTACTGGGAAATAACTTTTGAATCATTTGTGATTTAATTCCCTGATTTCGTTTAACATACCCTCTTCAATCTAAATGTATGCCTGTAAGTGTTAAGATTTTTTTATACTTATCCAAATCTCTCTCATTATAAAGATTTGAGTTTGGTCTTGCACTGAATAATAACTCAAGTAGACCATGTGTTAAACTGAATCTTTCATTATTAATATCTATATAACCATTATCGAATATTACTTGCTGATTTCCAATATAATACACATCATCTTTAGAATTATATGAAATTCCATAACTGATTGAATTATTCAATTTTTCCGCATGAAACGTTTTTAGATATTGTGACAGCACATCATCGTTTCTGCTAGAACCAAGTAAACTGTTTTCAAATTTAGTCGAGCTTAAAAAATTGTCTGTTGAACTCTCATAACTCTGTTCATCCCCCTCTCCATTATCATCAATTTCCATACTCTGTTCCTCTTTTACTTCTTCCTTTTTTGGTTTTACACCAGAGTGTGAGAATTTGTTTTTCCCAGTTCAATTATGGGCTCTATCAACGGGGAGAGCATTTTCCTATTATATTCCTCCGATCGCCTTTCAAAATTGACTAAGCTTTTATGCTTCTCTCTAATTACTTTTCTCAATTTCTTAATCTTTTCGATTAAACCAACGTTCTTTCTATTCAGTTTTCTGCTGCTGTATGACAACATGACTGCACAAAGAATTAATCTCTACTGAACGGTAAGAAACGTATCGAGCGAATCTCGGTACTTGCCGCTATTAATTCCACACTCACTCATAATAGTTAGAAAATTATGAGGTTTACGATTCCAAACTGTATGACAAAGTTTAACGAAATCTTTATAAGAAATATCTGCTCCAACATGATCTCTGTGAATTAATTTCAGACTCAATAAATCTACCTTGAAGATTATAATCATATTCACATTGTCCCTAGTGAAATGTTTCTGTGTAGCTCCATAACTCTGAATTAAATATGCAGTGTCAATATTACGATGTCGTCCCATGGTAAAATATTCTCTTATTTGAGGTACGTGATTAAGTTGGAAGTCGTCGAATATGACAAGAGAAAATTGTTGAATTTTGTTGGGGTGAGGTATAGATTCCGAATTGCTGTTTATATGAAATTCAATACCCTTCATTTTTGAAAAGACTTTTCTCAAAAACAAGTACTTATCTTGATACTCGCTCTTCGTGTGCAAGTATATAGTTTTAAATCTCAACCCATTCTTTGAAAAAATTAAATTAAATAGTAAATTGGTCTTGCCACACCCTGAAGAGCCTATTATAAGGATCCTTGCATTATGTGGTAACAACTTACCATTTTTACACCATGTTGGCATTTCTTTCTCTCTTATAACATTGTCGAAATTTACTATCGGAATCATGTTAGTCACGTGTACAGCATGTGATCTGATAAGGAACTGACAAGTTATCAGAGAGGATCACAGCACATGGCTCGCTCCCTCTCACTTCAACTGGCGCTCTCTTTCCCGCACCCTCTTCACGAGAATGCATCTGTTGGTTGAGCCTTAGCAAATTACGAAACTTGAAATGAAAAGCAATGTTTGATGAGGAGCTATTATATTTTCAACGAATGTACATCATGATATTTACACTGAATGGAATGTATTTGCAATAGATTATTTACAATAAATGTACATGATATTTACAATAGATTATTTACAATAAATTTACATGATATTTACAATAGATTACAAAAGATTATTTTTCATCTAATAGTTGATCCTTACTAATATAACTAGGTGTTGAAAACCCAATCCATTTCACTAACAATCCTTTTTTATCACGTTTTAATATTTTTTCAATCAAATACACTTGTCTCTCCGATTCGTTTAATTGTGTTTTTTTAATTTCTTCTGCATAAAACCTACCACTAATTACTTCTCCGTTCAGATCTCGCAAGCTATACGTTACAGGTTGAGAAGGAAATAGAGAATGAATTACAAAATACTCTGCGCTCCAGTTTATGTTATAAGATTTATCGAAAAGAACCCTTTTCTTTGAGATTCGTACAACATCTCCTAGCTTAAATTTCGGTTTTGAATTTTTCAATTTATATCGTCTATTGAATGCAGAATTCAATGACATCAAAACATGATTACGATCTTTTTTCCCCACATCTTTAGGTTTCATTCTAATGGATGAATGCATTGTTGCATTATAATCACGAACTAAACTGTCTAGTTGTGATATCCAGTTTTTGGTTCCATGTTCAGTTAAATATCTATAAATTTTTGCTTTAAGTGTTCTATTAAACCTTCCAACTATGGAGGCTTTCTTATCGGTAAAAACATGATAATGTTTAATACTATATCTATCTAATAACGCTTTAACTTTTGAATTAAAGAATTCTGTTCCCTGATCTGTTTGGAACAGCTTAACTCCCTTATTTTTAGAAATAATTGGCTCGGGAGCGTTAAATACAGATTGGCTTGCCTTGTCTTTTAATGGTACACAATATGCAAATTTTGAAAAACAATTAATAACAGCTAAGATATATTTGTAACCCTTATTAAAACGCGATAAACTCGTCATCTCAATGAGATCGGCTTGAAGCAAGTCTTTTTCACTTTTCAACTCATATTTGCGAGTGGATAGTTCACACGCGGCATGCTATGAAGCTCTAAAGCTAACTTAGATCTAATAATATTCATGATACAGTCAAATCAGTGGTGTTGGATGATTGTCACGGGACATACTGAGCAATCAGTTAGAGTGTTGTGGGCACTCTATAATGTCCAAATGGGAGAGTATCAACACCATTCTCAGCAATATACCTCTTATCATCATAAGGGCTCAAACAGATTTTTGCACATTCAACCTGATACATGGTGTGATTATAGGATCTTAACATATTAAATTTTTCTACATGTTCACTACGTTCAAACAATGATTTCTTATATAAATTAAAATTAAGTTTTCTACATTTCACTCCGCTCTGTACACCCTTTGCTATACATTTATTTACAGGTTCTTCATTCTCGTTACATACTAAAAATGAGTAAAGTTTGGATCTAAGTCCAAGAAATTTATGCACAGGTTTTGACCCGGTCTCATCCTTGAACTTTCCTACAACTTTATTTCTCTCCATGGAAAAGCAAGGGTGGGAAGGTGGATAGTTAGAAGTATCGAAAAGGGTCAAATTTTCTCTAATCAACTGATACACATCTTCGACTTTTAGGTTTAGAAGAAAACTGTCGGTATCAGTCATACACAGTTCTATACGATCCCACGGTATAATTTTTTGTAATTTGCAATAGAAAAAATCGTACATATGGAATTTACTCAACTCCAGTACGGAAAAGCCGGAATAGACAGGCTTGTTCATTTTAAGTTCCAACTTGCGAGAGAAAACCGCGATCACATTCGGACTAATTATTTGCCAGCGTTTACATAGTGGATTTGAAATGTACTTATCTAACCGTTTTTCATCCGTGATAATTTTAACATTCATTTGCTTACGACTACTTTGAATAGTTTTTCCAAATATCAAGTTACAACAGGCCTTAAAGAAGGATATTTCAAATTTATTTTTCGCGTTCTGTCTATTCCGGATATTGAAGTCGATGTAGCTTTTCAGCCAGGGAGATTGGGAAAAGCTAATGACGCGATGCACTTTCAATAATTTCAAACCGAGCTGAAGGTAGAGCTTTAAATTGACATAGTGAACAATGTACTTTTCACGATCGAAAAGTGTGTTCATGAGCTTTTTGGTTCCAGTTTGACCGTTCTCATTCGTTTGGTAGTTCGACAGCAATTCGCACGGCGGCGTTTGGTGGAGAGGTGCGAGGGGGAAGCTGGCATGCTTATCATGTAACTCTTGAGGGTACTTGAGATCACATTCTATTATATATCCAGTTTCTGAATTGCTGTCCAAATTCGCAAAATCAAGGCTGGAAATTTCTTCCTCTGAGAGGAATTTGAAATTTCCAACAGGCAAGCTTCGGCTCATAGCTTCCGAGTTTAAACTGTTTGCATCGATATAAAGCAGATAATTAGATGGTTTTGAAGGATCGTATGTTTCGGGTAGATGTTTGTTATTTGCTTCGCAATAACGTTTACCGATAAATGACACCCCACCCCTCATCACTGCCTCAAACATAAGATGCATGTCAGGATGAGTAATCAATTCTAGTTCGACTTTAGTGTGTCAGCTCATGTACGAGTAGGGATATACTCCTTTTTTCAACAAGAGCTGTCTGTCTTCACGAGGTGGATCATGAAACACCGAAAATAATCATTTGAACTTCTTTTCCATGTCTGTACTTTCTACCAAATTACGCACCAATACTTCCAAGGATTCAGACATAAACTTGTAGGAATCTAAAAATTTAATTTTGCCTACTGAATGTGTCAAAAATCTCTCTGACGTATTTGCGATGCAGGAAATTTCTTTTTTACATTTACCGAGCGATTTCAGAATAAAATGCGAATCAAAATCAGAGAAATTATGAAAATAACATGATATGTACTCCGGAGTACAAGCTGTTAAATTACAAGAAACATGTGCCACACACAAGTAATTACTGGTTTCATGCGCGTGGTGACGACATTTAATATCGCTGTCTAAAAACGGTTCAGCACAAAGCCCGCAGTTTACTGAATTTTGAAATTCGCGCTCTTGACTTTCAGATAAAGCTTGCATCGGAATTTCTCGTTTCATATCCTCATACAAAATGTCGCCGAGATCTGTAATTTCCTGAAGAAATTTCTCCATGATTTTTTCGTCTAAACTACTCGATCTATGGAGTACAGGTCCGTAGGCGATTTCCCTGTTAACATCTATAACAACGGAACAATACCCGCAGGGAATATGACGCGCCGTTTTCTTTGTGTAACTACGAGTAACTTCATCAGAATCGGAATCATCATCATCTGTGATATTAACAACGTATGTTTCTAAATCCGCGTAAATGGTGTACTTTTTCTTCAACGTCGCACCTAGTTTCTTGAATTTAATTGTCTCTCCGCGTTTAGGATATGAAACGCACTGGGATTCAAACTTGGAACAAAGTTCACATGTTTCAACAAATTTGCTTTACCATCACAATTTTTAGATTTGGTCGATGTAAATCTATGGAAACAAAAATTGCAAATGTGTACTTGACCGTGGCATTTTGAAAGGTGGGAGAGAAGACGTGATAGCCCGTTTTTCCCGTTCGCGGTATTTACTAAACAGAAATGAGTTTTTCCTGCATCGCCTTTTAGCATTAAAAGATTAATTTGGTGTTTACGAGTGCGGAAAATGCTTTTTGGAAGGGGAAAAACTTTTTGTTGTCATACGCGATGACGTGAATTGCAATGTCCGGATTGAGTATTTCAAATTTCTTAATATCGCGTGTTGTCACCGGGAAATTTACACCTTGCGTATTAAGTGTGTGAGCAAACTTGCTCAAATACTTTACAGTCAAGTCCGAGTTCCTTGGCTTCTGATGGAAATACGCGAGCACTGACCATAAAAAGCATTTTTTGTCAGAGAGATTTTTCACATTTATAATACATTTTTTGTTTTTCAAAAACTGGGGTGTTTGAATGAAACTGGATGTGTATATAGGATAAATTTAATCACGTTCACATCCAGTGATTCAATTTTCTTTAGCACCCATCCACTCCCATGTCTTACGAAATTTTTGAAAGATGAGAGGATTTTTTTCACAGCTAAGAAAAAATGCTCATTAAAATCTTCATAGTTCTCAAGCACGTTTAGCGCTATGTTGGAGTAACTATGTAGATTTATTAGAGATGAGACAGACTCGCCAACCTGCTTGTCATCCATCACCACTAATTTATACAGCAAAACGTTTAAGACTATAAACCACTTAACATTCCCATCATGGCGTGCCGCATGTTCCCTAATTATATCGAAAACTTGACGTTTCGAGCTCTCAAGCACGTTGGTGATGTCGATATCCTCTCA
>NC_052506.1:44356566-44447409 GCF_014356525.2 Nilaparvata lugens
TGATAGGGAGAGGAAAAATAAGGTAACCTTGTGCTATTCCTCTCCCCAATTTAGATATGGTTACACATAGTCCGAAATAGGTTAAGTATATTAACTACAATATGGGAGAAAGTATTTTGATGGGAATTCCCTTACATAATCCAGATGCATTGGAATCCTGGTGATAGTTTGTTCATGATATACTGAAAATATCTATTGATCTCTAATGAATTTTCTACAAGCTCAGTTTTTACCAAATAAATTTTTCAAATTGAAGATCTTGTAAAGTTAATACAATCAGAATCCCGTGAAAACTGTGCTATACAAAATTCATAGTTTATAATAACATTTTTCCAAATTTTGGACGCATTTTTGAATGCGTTTTATTGAAAAAACTATGCTTGTACAAAGTTAAAGCTTCACAACATATTCTGACAACGTGAAGTTTGAAGTTTCTTTTCAATTTTTCTAAAATATTTCGACACCTGTGCACTACAAGTTCACAGAGCGTTAGGAAGCCTGTACCTTTGGTGTTATTTTGTAGCATCAATATATTCAATATAAAGCATGATAATATCATTCTAGAATGATGTTTAAAAATGCATATAGAACATTGATAAACAGAAAATAGACGATAAATAAATGAATGAATTTATTTCTAGTTAAAAAATATCATAACATCCAGTAGAAATTAATTCATTAAGAAAGATATAGTAATAGTAATTCTATAATATTATAAAGTATAGAATTGGCTTACACACATATGGGATGGGAAATTCGCGAATGAGGCATTCGCGTGAGAACTACTCAACTGATTCACTTGAAATTTTGTACGATGATTCTTGATTTACTGAGGAAGATTATATTTTATGCCTACCTACATCATGTTTGTTAATTAATGAGTAATAAAAACAAATTTATTTATTCTGTGATACAAAGTATATTATGTGGGATGAAAGAGCCAATCGAATCGTTTTATTATTGATTGTCAATATTTACAATTGAATATGTTCAATATCAAAACCTAAATTCAATCTGAACCACTATTCAGTGCTTTAAAAATACCCTTGCGGAGTATGGTTTAACTGCTGGTATTATTTATATTTATGATTATAATTATTCTATGAGTCTAGTTCAAGCAGCATAATTATTCAAGGTTTATTGGTGATAATGAACTGGGCTTCTGTATATGGCACAAAACAAAACTGAAATCCATTCGAAGACAAAAATTTAGATTCTATCATTTTAGATTATTTTGGATTATATTTATCATGTATTCCAACGCTGGTGAACAGTGAGTAAATAAAATAACTGTTGTAGCTTATAATATTGTTTAATTATTATTAAATAGTATAATAATATATAAAAATAATATTGTTTAATTATTATTCTAGAAGAATCGCAAAGCATAGATTTGTATAGAGAAGAATAAAAAGAATTTGATTTATGTAGGTACTGAAATTCCAATTTCCAATACAGTTTATCAATATAGATGTAATAACGACATGATAGTCATTATTCAATAACATTCCTAATTAGCCAGATATAATCGATTATATCTGTATAATCGGTATTTACTCATTGTTCACCAGCGTTGGAACACATAATAAATATAAGCTCTTGTTCTATAATGAAAGTTGTTCTATAAAAAAAAATATTTTTTTATGTCTAGTGAATAGTAAGGGAGAGTAGGTGAACTACTAGGCGAGAGTAGGGGTATTTCTCTCCCCACAACTCCGCTCCCTCCGCTAGCTCAATACCCTTTTCTCTCTCGACACCATGCTCAATCCTCACTCTCACTCATTCTCTCTCATAGAAGACTTTGCTCTGTCAAAGTTTCTTCCTCTCAATCATATACATTCCCTCTTTCTCACACACGTGCTCCCCTCCCACCACTCGCTCAGTACAATCATTCTCTCACGGCATTCACTCTCCCTCGTTCTCTCTCATAGAACACCATACACAATAGTAATATTATAAGGAAAAAATAATAATTTCGCGCGCGCGCGCGTACCTGATGCTCTGTCAATGTATCTTTCAATCAATCCTATACTACATTCCTTCTTTCTCACACAAGCACACACATCTATACAGTAATTCTCTCTCACACTCTTGTTCACCTACTCTCCCTTACAATTCACTTGACATAAATAAATATTTTTTTTATAGAACAACTTTCATTATAGAACAAGAGCTTATATTTATTGTGTTCCAATGCTGGTGAACAGTGAGTAAATACCGATTATACAGATATAATCGTTTATATCTGGCTAATTAGGAATGTTATTGAATAATGACTATCATGTAGTTATTACATCTATATTGATAAACTGTATTGGAAATTGGAATTTCAGTACCTACATAAATCAAATTCTTTTTATTCTTCTCTCTACAAATCTGCGCTTTGCGATTCTTCTAGAATAATAATTAAACAATATCATTTTTATATATTATTATACTATTTAATAATAATTAAACAATATTATAAGCTACAACAGTTATTTTATTTACTCACTGTTCACCAGCGTTGGAATACATAATAAATATAATCCAAAATAATCTAAAATGATAGAATCTAAATTTTTGTCTTTGAATGGATTTCAGTTTTTTTTTGTGCCATATACAGAAGCCCAGTTCATTATCACCAATAAACCTTGAATAATTATGCTGCTTGAACTAGACTCATAGAATAATTATAATCATAAATATAAATAATACCAGCAGTTAAACCATACTCCGCAAGGGTATTTTTAAAGCACTGAATAGTGGTTCAGATTGAATTTAGGTTTTGATATTGAACATATTCAATTGTAAATATTGACAATCAATAATAAAACGATTCGATTGGCTCTTTCATCCCACATAATATACTTTGTATCACAGAATAAATAAATTTGTTTTTATTACTCATTAATTAACAAACATGATGTAGGTAGGCATAAAATATAATCTTCCACAGTAAATCAAGAATCATCATACAAAATTTCAAGTGAATCAGTTGAGTAGTTCTCACGCGAATGCCTCATTCGCGAATTTCCCATCCCATATGTGTGTAAGCCAATTCTATACTTTATAATATTATAGAATTACTATTACTATATCTTTCTTAATGAATTAATTTCTACTGGATGTTATGATATTTTTTAACTAGAAATAAATTCATTCATTTATTTATCGTCTATTTTCTGTTTATCAATGTTCTATATGCATTTTTAAACATCATTCTAGAATGATATTATCATGCTTTATATTGAATATATTGATGCTACAAAATAACACCAAAGGTACAGGCTTCCTAACGCTCTGTGAACTTGTAGTGCACAGGTGTCGAAATATTTTAGAAAAATTGAAAAGAAACTTCAAACTTCACGTTGTCAGAATATGTTGTGAAGCTTTAACTTTGTACAAGCATAGTTTTTTCAATAAAACGCATTCAAAAATGTGTCCAAAATTTGGAAAAATCTTATTATAAACTATGAATTTTGTATAGCACAGTTTTCACGGTTTTCAAAAATAGAAAACAATTGGTGGCAAATGTGTTTTTTTTTAATGTCTCACCTTCAAGAGCGGATATCTCGAAAACTAGAGGAGATGTAGAATGAATATTGTAGGAGATTATGCTTTAATTTGTTATATGGAAAAAAGTTAATTTTCAAGATTTATACAAAGTAAAACCAAATGTCAACCTTTACAATAGATAATTAAATTAAAAACAAATGAAAACCACTTCAAAAAATTACAAGTTATTTATTGAAAAATATTTATGTTTCTGCTGCCTAAAAACGTTTTGTAACGTAGAGGCATGTTGGCTCCAGCTACAGAATAAGCAAAAAATAAATATTGAGAACATATTAATTTCAAGCAAGGTGAATAATTATTATGTTTTATTAGGTAGAATACTTCATATTTATCATATTTTGAATTGTATTCGCATCATATATCCTGCATAATAACACAATTTTTATAATGGGACAAAGTCACCATAATTTTAACCTAAAATTACATTCTAAATGATCACTATCTATACCAATTAAAATATAATAAAAAACAAAAATGAAATGTACTCGCCGATATTATAAGTATTTTAGAAATAAGTTTTCTAATAGGCTACGAAGTTATCAGACAACAAAATCACAAGATGAAGCAAGAAGCTAGGTTTTATGTCGATAATTCAAGTAAAATATCGAGATTCGACAAGATATCAATTGTAAAACCTAGATAATAATCAGGGCTATGGATATAAATGTTAAACATCGATTTCGGATAACAGATATCAGAGATAAAACAATTTGAATCTTTTTCCGCGATGTGGGTCAAAGTCGACGTTATTTTACAAAGGCAACTTTCTAGAAGTATTTTAAGCCTAGGTGATGAAAATGATACAATATAAGTAGTGTTATAATAAATGAGGTTATGTAGAGTTCTTTTTTATTATTGTATCAACTGAATGATAAGTTAATAGGAAAAATATAAAATAAAATAATAATTGCTATGAATTCACAAAAAAGCTTGTAGTGCACCCAATAAAACACAGAAAGCGAGATAGGCTAAGGGGCTAAGCTATCTGTGATAATAGGAAAACAGCTACCGTATAGGAAAACTTTATTTTCTATATGAAAACATTGCAAATCAAGTATAGGTACCTCAGTACCTAGGCTTACTTATTGCAAATGTTAATTAATTTCATTAGATTATTGGAACACATCAACTTATATATTTTATAGCTTTTATAAAGTTTCTAGTTTTTAATGTTCCCAAAGACCTGGCATTACTGGCAAGCGCTGAAGAAGTTAAATCATAAAGAAGTAAATAAACCATTCACAAAACTTAAGTACATCTAGTTTTTTTAGGTTGATATTAAAAGAAAACTCACTTGGTAGGTTTTTGATATTCCATTACCTTCATTAACTTGAGCCATTAGTTCACCACAGAAAACTCAAAATATAAGGTACGATATAGGCAGTAGTAAGGATGATACGCAGGAAAGCAATTATTGCTTTGTTATCTGAAAAAAAGTTTCCAATTAGGCCCAGCATAAATTGAATAAATATAGGCTAAGTGAATTATGATCAGAATAAAACTAAATAGCCAAAATAAGTTAAATAAATAAAATTAATATGGTATATGCTTCTCTAGTTTTAAGTTTGCTGCTGTTTTTGAAAACATTGAAAATATAAAGTTGTTTTTCTTATTCTATTACTTTATGTGATACCCATGATTAAATGAAGTGATAAACAATGAAACAATGTTGATCAACCAATCTCATTGATTCACAGTGAAACTTGCTTATTGTTCAACTCTAAATGTATAAGAAAATACTGTAACTAAGTTAATGACCAACATTACCTTGAAAAATAAACATTAATTGTTATCATAGATAAATAGCAACATGAACTGTCATAATATTTCAATAGAAAAATTAAAATTAACCTAAATAATAAAATATTTACCAACATGAGAGACAGTTTCCACCTATTTGCTACTTCATTTTATAACTAATACCATAACCAACCGTAAAAACACGAATTAAAATTATATTGGTTTATAAAAAAATAATAGTCATGTACATATTATGCAAGTTTTCAAAACTCTGTTATCTGTTTCAAACGACTTTACCTTAAGATTCTACTTAACATGCATTAAGCAAGCTGAAAAACAGGCATTTTTCCTGTTCTCTGCTTACTAAAATCTCAAGAATGGAAGCATATATTGACTTGAAAATTTGCATGGTTCATCATTATAGTTTTTCCAAAGATGTAAAATTTTTATTAATTTGTTTTTTCTTTTAGTTTTCCTTATTTTGGGAATGTAGTGTGATGATGTCATCTTTGAAGAGAAGCATCAACCAGCGTAATTAAAAATTCCAGCATATCCAGATTAACAACATGAGTTCAAATCAGTTGGAGTTTTATTTAAATTCCTTATAGTTTTAGTACAAATTGTGTGCTGTCACAGAATTTGAGCTCAATAACGGCGGTTTCTTTTGAAAATTAGTTGAACTGGTCTCTCCCCAGAATGCGCTACCGTTTCATTAGCCCCACCGCGGTAACTGCGTAGCCACCACCTGTGGTGATGATCACACCTTCCACCTACTACGTCATCCGTAATGAATCGCCTTTTAGATAGAATGGGATTTGTTTTATTTGTTATAAATAAGATAACCTACAGCAAAGGCCTGTAACTTATCCATGTTCCAATATTCGAGTGCTCTTGGCATGTTTGTTTCTGCTTCTGCTATCATAGACAGTATAGTATAAGACTCTGTGATTTCTTTATTACATGGTATTGTCATTTATGCTATGTAAAACAAGCACAGCCTTCATGTATGAAGAAGTTTTATTGTTTCCAAGATTATGTAATAATTTATTTTTCTTCATCTTCGGTTTTTTGTTATGAATGTTGCTTATTCTACTGTGATTTGTAAAAAATAGAAGAAACATCACAAAGCAAACGTCACTATTCAACCAAAGGAAGAAAATTGCTTCTCAGTGCAAAACCGCTCTAACGAAGATAATGTACAAAGCCTAGGCTGATGGCTTTAGGTACCTTACTGTAATAAGTCTTGTAATAAGTAATGTAGGCTACTGTAATAAGTTCTTATACTAATTGAACGAGCGTTAGAAAGTTCTTACTTCTGACTTACTGAAGGCCAAAGTCATTGTCCATCTGTTTGTATGTTCTACAATTACTAGAAAGAATTGACCAATCAGCTTCAAATTTTGAACACGTATTCTTGGAACCTTTTATGGGTAAAATTCGTTGGACAACACAATTTACAAGAGTAATTTTTCATTTCAAATAGGATCCCCAATGAAACCTACTGTCAAATTATTCTCGTAAAGGAAATATTTAACTGTCTCCATAATTTTTTCACTACCTAACTCTGTAGGCTATAATTAAAAGTTGCAGGTCTCAAAGATTACAATACAACAGTTCTTGCTGAGCAAGTTCTTTAACCCAAGGGGTCACTAGTAGCCTACTAGAATAAGCCTATTAAAATTAACCATTGTCTATCTGTGTAGTATATATACTAGTAGTTAGATTGATCTTTGTTTCTATTATTCCAGGACCAAATCACAGAATGTCCAAGCACAGACTGAAGCCAATGATGATTCCAAAATCCCTCAACAATAATGTGAGTGAACTAATTATTAATTAATTATAACCAATATAAATTGATGAAAACATGACAAAATCATTATAATATGTAACATTGATTACAGAATATATGTTTCTTCCTAATTTGGTGAGTGGAAGCATAAGAACCTTTTTACATAGAACATTTCTATGGACTGAAAAAAATTAATAATTTTGTATCTATACTATAGCATTCTCAAACCTTATTGCATCCTATACAGTACCAAATTGAATTTTATAAATGATAACAGGGTGGTTTCCAACAGGGTGGTTTTTATAGACATTGTTCAAAATGTTATTGATACTTGTCAAACATTCCATAAACATCATTATTTACATCATGTACAATGCCTTGTCTACTTTCTAGGCCCACGGAATTTGTCGAGGAAGAGCATACAGAAAGCAATGTCATTTTCAGCACCACTTCACACATCATGCAAGTAGGCTATACTAATAACATTTTCTCAGCGATTTTCCCAGTAACTGCTTTAACAATTTTGATGTTTCTCATATCCCAAATAGACATATATTGTTGGCAGTTGATAGGCTCTATCAACTGGCCCAAGTCAAATATCAATCAGGGGCTCCACCCCATCCATGCAAAAGTTGATTTTCAATTCCCAATTATCAGGCTAACAAAACAAGAATTTTCTATGCTTACTACTCTGAACATATGAAACTGTAGTGAACTTAACTTCAGATTAATAATCAGAAATTCTGAAAAAAAATCTATGCTGAATTGTAAATATCATAAAGGCAAGGAAAGCTGTATGAGTGTACCATACCAGATTTTTACAAAATCATCTTTAACAATAATTTTTCTATGTCTTTCAGTGCAGAAGAAAGGAATACACCACAGTCATCTCAAAAAACTATCGCCAAATTATCTCCTGTTTACAAAACGTTGGATCCAGTTAGTGCTTCTACTTCTAAAAGTATTCCATTGCATCAAACAACTTGCATATCTCCTAAAGCTTCAGAACCAGTTGCTTCTACTTCTGAAGGCATATCATCACATCCACCAACTAGCCCAACTCCTAAAACTTCAGTGCCAGTAGCTTCTACTTCTGAAGGCATATCATCACATCCACCAACTAGCACAACTCCTAAAACTTCCAAACCAGTTGCTTCTACTTCTGAAGGCATATCATCACATCCACAAACTAGCACAACTCCTGAAACTTCAGTGCCAGTAGCTTCTTCTTGTAATGGGATCGCACTGCCTCAAGCAACTAGCACATCTCCTATTCCTGTGACATCATCTTCATTGATGTTAGAAGGTAGACAAATAGTGGACGTACATTCATTCATTGCTCAAATTCAGAAAATTGATGACCACTTACCATTTCATTGCAGTTTTAAGGATATGACTGTAATAAAAGAATGTAGAAAAGGTGCCGTGCTACCAATTTCTCCTAAATAGGTTGGATAGCATTTTTCACCTATTAACCTAAGGAAAGTTATCGGCTCCAAAGTGGTAGATTCTTGATAAACTATGAATGGATCTATCGCCTATGAATGAGAAATCCAGTTTTCAGAGCAAACCAACTTATAATCTTCAGAAGAATTTTGGCAATATACAACACAAATCTAAAAAAAAAAAAATATCTTACACACTTAAACATCCTAGCATCATTACAAGCTGAAATACTTATCCAGTTTATATAGTTGAAAACAATGGCTATAGGCTTGTAAACACACAAAACAATTATAGACAAAATTAGAACACTATAAACTGATCAAAACTCAATTTAAAACATTAAAATTTTCAATTAAACAGAAAAATATTCAGAGAGCACAAAACACTTTTCAGTAGCCAGTCACCATTTTTTAGAGAAGAAGGAAAAGCACAAAGTACAGAGCAAAGCCTTGTAGACACACCTCAAACCAGTGACAACTTCATGAACACGTCACCAAAAAATTATAAATTACAAGTTTAGAATTTACATTTTACATTTGTTCTCAAAAAAACTTTATTTCGAAACTGTTATTTTAAATTTATATATCCTCTATATGATCTGTTAATTCTGTTAACTCTGTTTACTCTGTTTCAGTGATACCATGGAATATGCAACACAATTATTTACGATAAATTCTCAGTTAAAAAGTTATCCGTATATCGATTACTCTGATATTTACTATCAAGTTTTATAGATCTCGAATTGAAGATTCGATTCCAATCGAGAAAAAATGTAATACTACAAATACCCCCCTCTTGACATAAAAAATTTTACTGTTTGAAAATTTGAAGAAAAAATACATTGAAACAAATGGAAATTGTTGAAATTAAATTTGAGAACAGTAACAATTTTTTCTATAAAAACATTACATGTCAACTATAATTGAAAATTATTATAAAAATTCATCAATAGCATTATTGTTATACGTTTCCAAACAATATTTCAAAGTATAGAATATCAAAATTACTTTTGATTTAGCTTCATAATTTAAGGAAAATATCTCAACAGAAAATGTAATATATATAAAGAATAGTTTTTGAAATTGCACATAAATTTAATAGATAGAAAAATTCAATTTTTTATTGCATAAAAGAAATTTTGAAGGTTGCCGTGCTACCAATTTCTCCTAAATCGGTTGGATAGCATTTCTCACCTATTAACCTAAGGAAAGTTATCGGTTCCAAAATAGTAGATTCTTGATAAACTATGAATGGATCTATTGCTTATGAATGAGAAATCCAGTTTTCAGAGCAAACCAACTTATAATCTTCAGAAGGATTTTGGCAATATACAAAACAATACCTTACACACTTAAGCATCTAAAATCATTACGAGCTAAATACTTATCCACTTATATAGTTGAAAAATAATGGCTATAGGCTTGTAGACACACAAATCAAAATATACAAACTTAGAACACCATACAACTGTTCAAAACTCAATTTAAAACATTAAAATTTTCAATTAAACAGAAAAATATTCAGAGAACACAAAACCAGAACACATAGCCAGCCATCATTTTTTAGAAAAGAAGAAACAAGTCCGAGCAAAGCCATACCTCAAAATCAGTGATGACTTCAAGAACACGTCACCAAAAAATTATAAATTACAAGTTTAGAATTTACATTTTACATTTGTTCTCAAAAAAACTTTATTTCGAAACTGTTATTTTAAATTTATATATCCTCTATATGATCTGTTAATTCTGTTAACTCTGTTTACTCTGTTTCAGTGATACCATGGAATATGCAACACAATTATTTACGATAAATTCTCAGTTAAAAAGTTATCCGTATATCGATTACTCTGATATTTACTATCAAGTTTTATAGATCTCGAATTGAAGATTCGATTCCAATCGAGAAAAAATGTAATACTACAAATACCCCCCTCTTGACATAAAAAATTTTACTGTTTGAAAATTTGAAGAAAAAATACATTGAAACAAATGGAAATTGTTGAAATTAAATTTGAGAACAGTAACAATTTTTTCTATAAAAACATTACATGTCAACTATAATTGAAAATTATTATAAAAATTCATCAATAGCATTATTGTTATACGTTTCCAAACAATATTTCAAAGTATAGAATATCAAAATTACTTTTGATTTAGCTTCATAATTTAAGGAAAATATCTCAACAGAAAATGTAATATATATAAAGAATAGTTTTTGAAATTGCACATAAATTTAATAGATAGAAAAATTCAATTTTTTATTGCATAAAAGAAATTTTGAAGGTTGCCGTGCTACCAATTTCTCCTAAATCGGTTGGATAGCATTTCTCACCTATTAACCTAAGGAAAGTTATCGGTTCCAAAATAGTAGATTATTGATAAACTATGAATGGATCTATTGCTTATGAATGAGAAATCCAGTTTTCAGAGCAAACCAACTTATAATCTTCAGAAGGATTTTGGCAATATACAAAACAATACCTTACACACTTAAGCATCTAAAATCATTACGAGCTAAATACTTATCCACTTATATAGTTGAAAAATAATGGCTATAGGCTTGTAGACACACAAATCAAAATATACAAACTTAGAACACCATACAACTGTTCAAAACTCAATTTAAAACATTAAAAATTCACTTAAACAGAAAAATATTCAGAGAACACAAAACCAGAACACATAGCCAGCCATCATTTTTTAGAAAAGAAGAAACAAGTCCGAGCAAAGCCATACCTCAAAATCAGTGATGACTTCAAGAACACGTCACCAAAAAATTATAAATTACAAGTTTAGAATTTATATTTTTCATTTGATCTCAATAAAACTTTATTTCAAAACTGTTATTTTAAATTTATATATCCTCTATATGATCTGTTTATTCTGTTTACTCTGTTTCGGTGATACCATGGAATATGCAACACAATTATTTACAATAAATTCTCAGTCAAAAAGTTGTCCGCATTCGATTACTCTGATATTTACTATCAAGTTTTATAGACCTTGGATTGAAGATTCGATTTTAATCAAGAAAAAATGTAATATTACAAATACCCCCCTCTTGACATAAAAAATTTTACTGTTTGAAAATTTAAAGGAAAAATTACATTGAAACAAATGGAAATTGTTGAAATTAAATTCGAGAACAGTAACAATTTTTTCTATAAAAACATTACATGTCAACTATAATTGAAAATTATTATAAAAATTCATCAATAGCATTTGTTATATGTTTCCGAACAATATTTCAAAGTATAGAATATCAGAATTACTTTTATTTAGCTTTATAATTGAAAGGAAGATATCTCAATGGAAAGTTTAATATATATGAAGAATAGTTTTTGAAATTGCACATAAATTTAATAGATAGAAAAATCCAATTTTTTATTGCATGAAAATTTAGTACGGTATGTTGAACAAAAAAAAATTCTTTTTTTAAATGAATTGATGAATTGTTACATTTAATTCTCACATAAAATTTCAATAAATCAAAAAATGTTAATTTCTTCCACTATTGACATGGTTGATTTTATTGATGCAAATTTTGGAAAACATTCCGGTAAGGCACTCAGTATGAATTTCAGTTAAGTGTGACTCCAGTGTGATGACATCAGTGTTGGGCTGATCCGAATACTCGTAGTGTTGGGCTGATACTTGTAGTTGACTGATGCATACCAAACTCGATACAGGTGACATCTCAGTTAGCATTGCCTCATGCTTGTAGTAGACGGCTGCATACCAAACTCGATACAGGTGACATCTCAGTTAGCATTGCCTCATGCTTGTAGTAGACGGCTGCATACCAAACTCAATACAGGTGACATCTCAGTTAGCATTGCCTCATGCTTGTAGTAGATGGCTGCATACCAAACTTGATATAGAGTCATGTAAATTTTGTATCATATAATTATACAATGTACATTTCAGGCTTGAAATGACAATGTAATTTGTTTTTTGGAAAAGAGATAGACGCTGCATACAGGATTAACTTAGGTGAGGATTAATTTAGGTAAGGTTTGGTTTTTTGATATTTTCAGCTTTCAAGGTGTAGAGTTCTGCATACAGGAATAATTTAGGAGAGGATTTTTTGAATCAATTCTTTCATTATACTGTGACTGTTATTCTGAATTCGAAGTTGTGAATGTGAACATGGATGGCAATTACCTCCAGGTAATGTGGTAGTGTTGAAGTTTGAGTTACATGGTCAGCAATAGGCGTTGGCATTGTCATTGGCTTATGCTTTGGTGTCGGCATTGGCGTTGGCATTGTCGTAGGCATTGGCATCATCATTGACACAGGCATTGGCATCAGCACAGGCATCAGCGTAGACATCAACATAGATATTAGCATTGGCATCGGCACAGGCATCGGCGTAGACATCAACATAGATATAGGCATTGGCATCGGCACAGGCATCGGCGTAGACATTGGCATAGATATCGGCGTTGGCATTGGAGTAAGCATCAGCATAGATATTGGCATAGTTATTGGTGTAGATATTGGCATTGGCATCGACATTGGCGCAGGCATTGGTGTAGACATCAGTGTAGTTATTGACATTGGCATAAGCATCAGCGTAGATATTGGCGTAGTTATTTATGTAGATATTAGTGTTGGCATTGGCATCGACATTGGCACAGGCATTGGCGTAGACATCAGTGTAGTTATTGGCATTGATATTGGTGTAGATATTGGTGTAGATATTGGCGTTGGCATTGGCATAGGCATCAGCACAGATATTGGTGTTGTTATTGGTGTAGATATTGTTGTAGATATTGGCATAGATATTGGCATTGGTATTGGTGTAGGCATCAGCATAGATATTGGTGTAGATATTCAATTGATGAGTCACACTAGTTCAAAAATCACCCAAATGTTCTTAACACTCTTCATGGCGTTCACTTGTTGCTGATTTCGAGATTCACGTGATAATTATTTCAATATTAATGTCCACACTGTACCTGTTATCTTAAAATGCTTATAAACTAAAAAGAAAATTTTGATAAGGCTACCAATACAAACTAATACACATGAAAATTATCTGTAAGTATATAATCAATATAAAAAGGAAATTTATTAACATCTTATTATACAGTCAGCAATACATAAATTGTGAAATTTGGAGACATCAATTACAAAATTTCAATAAAGAAATAATTTCATTTCCATTTATTCACTGTTCAAATATTTTATGAGAAGCAAATTATTCAATATTATTAATCATCGTTTGTTGGATACTATAGTTTATTTAGACTTTTCAATGTTCTAAACACAAACTACATTTCATGACAAAACTTTACTATCAATCATCAAACAAGAAATCATTCAAAACATCAATAATATTTTGCTTCAAAGGCAATCAATATTTGTAAGTAATCATCTGCATCTATGGCAATCAACATTATTAATCATTATTTTGCATCTATGGCAATCAACATAAGTAATCAACACAAAAAATATTATCTCATTACTGCCTCTCTAAGTCATAACCTCTGTTATTCCTTCTTTAGGCAATAATGGGTTTCCATCTCAAAAAACAATCACATACCAGCAAAATTCCAATCAACAAACCCCACTAAAAATTCTACATACACTCCAGCATCCATTTCAAACGATAATCAATCATATCAAAATTTATAGAACAGTTTTCAAAATTTAGAAAATGACATCAATTACACTTCATTTACGCTTCTACTTCTGAAGGCATATCATCACATCCACCAACTAGCCCAACTCCTAAAACTTCAGTGCCAGTAGCTTCTACTTCTGAAGGCATATCATCACATCCACCAACTAGCACAACTCCTAAAACTTCCGAACCAGTTGCTTCTACTTCTGTAGGCATATCATCACATCCACCAACTAGCACAACTCCTAAAACTTCAGTGCCAGTAGCTTCTACTTCTGAAGGCATATCATCACATCCACCAACTAGCACAACTCCTAAAACTTCCAAACCAGTTGCTTCTACTTCTGAAGGCATATCATCACATCCACAAACTAGCACAACTCCTGAAACTTCAGTGCCAGTAGCTTCTTCTTGTAATGGGATCGCACTGCCTCAAGCAACTAGCACATCTCCTATTCCTGTGACATCATCTTCATTGATGTTAGAAGGTAGACAAATAGTGGACGTACATTCATTCATTGCTCAAATTCAGAAAATTGATGACCACTTACCATTTCATTGCAGTTTTAAGGATATGACTGTAATAAAAGAATGTAGAAAAGGTGCCGTGCTACCAATTTCTCCTAAATAGGTTGGATAGCATTTTTCACCTATTAACCTAAGGAAAGTTATCGGCTCCAAAGTGGTAGATTCTTGATAAACTATGAATGGATCTATCGCCTATGAATGAGAAATCCAGTTTTCAGAGCAAACCAACTTATAATCTTCAGTAGAATTTTGGCAATATACAACACAAATCTAAAAAAAAAAAAATATCTTACACACTTAAACATCCTAGCATCATTACAAGCTGAAATACTTATCCAGTTTATATAGTTGAAAACAATGGCTATAGGCTTGTAAACACACAAAACAATTATAGACAAAATTAGAACACTATAAACTGATCAAAACTCAATTTAAAACATTAAAATTTTCAATTAAACAGAAAAATATTCAGAGAGCACAAAACACTTTTCAGTAGCCAGTCACCATTTTTTAGAGAAGAAGGAAAAGCACAAAGTACAGAGCAAAGCCTTGTAGACACACCTCAAACCAGTGACAACTTCATGAACACGTCACCAAAAAATTATAAATTACAAGTTTAGAATTTACATTTTACATTTGTTCTCAAAAAAACTTTATTTCGAAACTGTTATTTTAAATTTATATATCCTCTATATGATCTGTTAATTCTGTTAACTCTGTTTACTCTGTTTCAGTGATACCATGGAATATGCAACACAATTATTTACGATAAATTCTCAGTTAAAAAGTTATCCGTATATCGATTACTCTGATATTTACTATCAAGTTTTATAGATCTCGAATTGAAGATTCGATTCCAATCGAGAAAAAATGTAATACTACAAATACCCCCCTCTTGACATAAAAAATTTTACTGTTTGAAAATTTGAAGAAAAAATACATTGAAACAAATGGAAATTGTTGAAATTAAATTTGAGAACAGTAACAATTTTTTCTATAAAAACATTACATGTCAACTATAATTGAAAATTATTATAAAAATTCATCAATAGCATTATTGTTATACGTTTCCAAACAATATTTCAAAGTATAGAATATCAAAATTACTTTTGATTTAGCTTCATAATTTAAGGAAAATATCTCAACAGAAAATGTAATATATATAAAGAATAGTTTTTGAAATTGCACATAAATTTAATAGATAGAAAAATTCAATTTTTTATTGCATAAAAGAAATTCCCTACCTACTACATTACTCAATTCTACTATCTCACTAGGATTTACTTTTTCAATAACAGTAACTAGGCCTACATTATCTGAAACTTGAAATAATTGATCTTGTATCTTAACACTACTATCATCCTGCTTCAATTTGCTTTCATCTTCATGATTATCAATCAATGTTTCATGTGTATCTTTTAATAGAAGGTTTATACTAACCTGCTCTAGTCTTATGCTAGCAGATTCTTGCTTCATATCATCAAACCTAGCACTTTGATCTTGTTTCAAATTATCAATCTTAGCATTTTGCTTATCAAACTTAGCATTTTGCTCATCAAACCTAGCATTTAGCTCATCAAATCTAGCATTTTGCTTATCAAATCTAGCATTTTGCTCATCAAATCTAGCATCTTTTCTATCAAACATTTGTGTTAGGAATGCTATAAGATTTAGATCATTTTTAATGTTTGCCATTTTGTAATATGCACTGATATTTATTCATTAAAACTTGACCACTCAAGAACTGACCTCCCATTCAGCAGTATACCATTCATAACCCATCAAGACATCAGCCTACTAATAATTTTTCATAACCAGGGATATATTTTGTAGTTTGAGTCCCACACCAGGGCGTAACATCTGGGATATAAGATTTTGTAATTCGGTCCCACCACAAGGGGTAACATTTGCCGTGCTACCAATTTCTCCTAAATCGGTTGGATAGCATTTCTCACCTATTAACCTAAGGAAAGTTATCGGCTCCAAAATAGTAGATTCTTGATAAACTATGAATGGATCTATTGCTTATGAATGAGAAATCCAGTTTTCAGAGCAAACCAACTTATAATCTTCAGAAGGATTTTGGCAATATACAAAACAATACCTTACACACTTAAGCATCTAAAATCATTACGAGCTAAATACTTATCCACTTATATAGTTGAAAAATAATGGCTATAGGCTTGTAGACACACAAATCAAAATATACAAACTTAGAACACCATACAACTGTTCAAAACTCAATTTAAAACATTAAAAATTCACTTAAACAGAAAAATATTCAGAGAACACAAAACCAGAACACATAGCCAGCCATCATTTTTTAGAGAAGAAGAAACAAGTCCGAGCAAACCACACCTCAAAATCAGTGATGACTTCATGAACACGTCACCAAAAAATTATAAATTACAAGTTTAGAATTTATATTTTACATTTGTTCTCAATAAAACTTTATTTCAAAACTGTTATTTTAAATTTATATATCCTCTATATGATCTGTTAATTCTGTTTACTCTGTTTCGGTGATACCATGGAATATGCAACACAATTATTTACAATAAATTCTCAGTCAAAAAGTTGTCCACATACAATTACTCTGATATTTACTATCAAGTTGTATAGATCTTGGATTGAAGATTCGATTTTAATCGAGAAAAAATGTCATATTACAATGTTGAATGAAAAAAATAATTTTTTTTTTTAAATGAATCGATGAATTGTTACATTTAATTTTCACATAAAATTTCAATAAATCAAAAAATGTTCATTTCTTTCACAATTGACGCAGTTGATTTTATGGATGCAAATTTTGGAAAACAGTCCGTTAAGGCACTCAGTATGAATTTCAGTTAAGTGTGCCTCCAGTGTGATGACATCAGTGTTGGGCTGATCCGAATACTTGTAGTGTTGGGCTGATCTGGATGCACGTAGTGTTGGGCTGATACTTGTAGTCGACTGATGCATATCAAACTCGATACAGGTGACATCTCAGTTAGCATTGCCTCATGCTTGTAGTAGACGGCTGCATACTGTGCTTTTCGCTAAAATTCAGCAGCAGTGGCGCAGTTGTGTGCCTTGGCTTTTTAAAGATGATAAAGAAGATAATTTTGAATAAAATTTAGAATTTAGAAATAGGCCGACACATCTAGAAAATACCTGAGTTTATACCTAATTCATGCAGGTGAACGGGCTAGAGTCAAGAAAACTTCAATTAATCTTGCCATGCCTGATTTAATAGGTTTATACTATAGAATAACACTACAATTTGAAATAATTGAAAAATACAAACAGCTTCAATAAACATTGGCAACTAAAATCGAACAACAGAAACAACAATTTCATGTTACTTTGTTGACATTCTTCATCTGATTCGTGGGCGCATTACTATCCCCTTTTAGATAGCAATATGTCACAAAACCAAACAATATCAGTCATCAAATAACAAGTTAATTTCAACATAAAATTACTCAAGAGAGAAAAGCCCGTTGAACCCAAGTTTCGTCGATAGTAACCCATATAACCCATTTCATAATAATTTTGAATCCCCACTTTTGATTGACATTCTCGAATGAACCTTTGTTTCACTACACTGCACTTTCGTTGGTCTGTTCGTTGCTTTATCGTCGGGGTTACAGTACCTTGTTTTTGGCGGTGAACCTTTACCGGTTGAATTTGGCTTGACGGCGACGTCCTCTTACGTCCCTAGACCTGTCGTCTGAACGGGTGTCTTGAAGCGGTGTTACATAAAATTGCGGAACCAAAGTGGTGGTAGTACATGAAGTTGGTTTGGGGACACACATGAACCGCTGTAAATAAATGTATTACAGCATTAATTTCTAACTCTTCCTACAATTCATCAAAAGCTAAAACAGGAGTTTATTCTGTTATTCAATTTAGATTTTATCTTGACGTTCTGATTTCATTCTCAAAATTGAATTAAAACGGATTTACTTGCCAGAGTGTCATTAATATACAATGCAACTTTATGAAAACACTCGTAATAAATTAATATAATGCTTTTAGAAAAATGAATACTTCATTAATTATGATGTTAACTTTTATATAAATTGATATAATACTCTTAGGAAAGGAATAATTCAGATTGAAATGATGCTAACTTATATGATATTTTTCGTTTGGTTTGCAAAATCAAATATAATTTTTCATATAGTAGCTCGACTAGTATTGTTGGAAACTTGTGCGCTAGCCAACATTTATTAATATTAATTTCATGGAAAAGAAAAACTTTCTTCTTTGTCTATTAAGATTTCTATCATAAAAATTTACTAAATTATTCGAAAGCCTTAATGACATAAGAAAACAGAGTCTGAAAAATATAAAATTATAAAATGTCATAAACTCAATATGAACATAATCTTAAAAATTTCATTCCAATTTAAAGGCTATCTTCCTGACTTTCAGCAATACTTTACGATAATATATCTCCAGAAACAATAACTCAAATGTAACGTAACTGAAAACTTTCTATACTTCTTTAGAAAAAATTTATAAGTATCTTCCATCACTAATAAAATCAAAAGGATTATTCTCAATCAATATTATTAACTTGAAAAATAACAGGCTTAATTAATTCAATACTCTTATGGAAGTTTCAATCAATTAAATTCCCTAAATTATATTTTAACCTTATTTTACGTACCTTAGCGGTTATTTGAAGAAACAATTATTCATACATGATGAAGAAACACAATTAAACCTTTCAGGACATGGCACTACTAGAAAATTTAAAAATTAATAAAAATAAAACTAGCTCCTACATTAACTAATGAAATACTTGTAAACCTGCCCAAAAAGGGCGAAACATAATGACTACATCTTTACTCTCATAGTGCTCCTAGCAAAGTGTCCTCCGAAACGTAATCTGGTCTCTCGACTGGGGAATCCCCCCACTACTGTATTTAGAAACAGGTCTCCTATTGGGCCAAGGGAATCAATTTGACCAATCGTCGTGTGGCTTCTAGAGCCTTTGGACCAAATAGTAACTGCAAAATCGGTAGTTTGTTATAATTTCAATGCTTGCTGTTTTCCAACTTATCGCACACTATGTCGCGACAAGAAGGCTAAGTTTTAGAGATAATTCCATAATCTACATTCCTCGACGACTCGGAGCCACAATTTTTAAATATCTATCATGGGAAACTCGAAGTCATGGCCGTTCATAATAGAGAGAGAAAATAATTTATTTCGCTAACTCACTTACAATAATGGCTCTAGTCTATTGCGTATTAAATTTACTATTATAACTTGGGAAAAGGCCTGAATTAAACTTAGTGCTCGGCACAATACCAAACTCGATACAGGTGACATCTCAGTTAGCATTGCCTCATGCTTGTAGTAGACGGCTGCATACCAAACTCGATACAGGTGACATCTCAGTTAGCATTGCCTCATGTTTGTAGTAGACGGCTGCATACCAAACTCGATACAGAGTCATGTAAATTTTGTATCATATAATTATACAATGTACATTTCAGGCTTGAAATGACAATGTAATTTGTTTTTTTTTTTGGAAAAGAGATAGACGCTGCATACAGGATTAACTTAGGTGAGGATTAATTTAGGTAAGGTTTGGTTTTTTTTATATTTTCAGCTTTCTAGGTTTAGAGTTCTGCATACAGGAATAATTTAGGAGAGGATTTTTTGAATCAATTTCTTCCATGATACTGTGACTGTTATTCTGAATTCAAAGTTGTGAATGTGAACATGGATGGCAATTACCTCCAGGTAATGTGGTAGTGTTGAAGTTTGAGTTACATGGTCAGCAATAGGTGTTGGCATTGTCATTGGCATATGCATTGGTGTCGGCATTGGCGTTGGCATTGTCGTAGGCATTGGCTTCGACATTGGTGCAGACATTGGTGTGGACATCAGTGTAGATATCGGCGTAGTTATTGGTGTAGATATTGGCGTTGGCATTGGTGTAGGCATCAGCATAGATATTGGCATAGATATTCAATTGATGAGTCACACCAGTTCGAAAATCACCCAAATGTTCTTAACATTCTTCATGGCATTCACTTTTTGTTGATTTCGAGATTCACGTGATAATTATTTTGATGTTAATGTCCATGCTGTACCTGTTATTTTAAAATGCATTTCCATTTATTCACTGTTCAAATAACAAAATTTAATCCATTCTTCAAAATTTAGAACATAATCAAATACATGTTACATAAATTTCATAACACCCTGTATCATTATCAAAATTGTAAAAAACATCAGATCATCACAACAAAAATAATTTCAATACATATTTCAATAATTTCAGACAAAATTGGTCTTATATTCACAATCATTTCATAATACAATATATCTGCAATTCATTATCATTTAGTATAATATTTCACATTTATGATTTATCATTCAGGGTTTCAAAATTATTAATGTGGACAAATTTATAAATTTTCATTTTAATTTTTTGTTCAAATATTGTATAAAAAGCAAAATATTTAATATTATTAATCATCGTTTATTGGATACTATAGTTTATTTCGACTTTTCAATGTTCTAAACACAAACTACATTTCATGAAAAAACTTTACTATCAATCATTAAACAAGAAATCATTCAAAACATCAATAATATTTTGCTTCAGAGGCAATCAATATTCATAAGTAATCATCTGCATCTATGGCAATCAACATTATTAATCATTATTTTGCATCTATGGCAATCAACATAAGTAATCAACACAAAAAATATTATCTCATTACTGCCTCTCTAAGTCATAACCTCTGTTATTCCTTCTTCAGGCAATAATGGGTTTTCATCTCAAAAAACAATCACATACCAGCAAAATTCTAATCAACAAACCCCACTAAAATTTCTACATACAATCCAGCATCCATTTCAAACGATAATCAATCATATCAAAATTTATAGAACAAACAGTTTTTAAAATTTAGAAAAAGACATCAATTACAAAAACTTTAGAGAAATTTTAACCTTTAACTCATTTCAATTAATAATATGACAAGACGTTTTTATTTAATGAAATCATTATTATTCAAGTTAACTTTCATTTATATTGAACATCTCATATATATGGCGACACAATTCATTAATACTTTCAAATTTTGAAGTTTTATTATTTAAACAAAAGAATTTATACATAAGATTAGATTTCAGCATGTTCTAAATTGAACCATTTATTTTTTAAATAATTTCAGAATTTGAAGACTGTATAATAAGTACAAACATTTCAAGATTACAATACAAAGAAGATCAAGATGGATAATGAGTAAATAAGTTCCCTAAAAAATACAAATAAGAGAAAAAGAAAATTGGGTAAATAAATTTCCTAAATAATACAAGGAAGAGAAAGATTAATTAGAGCCTATCCTACATGTCAGTACTAAACTTTCATAAGGAAGTATATTTAATAAAAATATACTGAAAATGAGAAAATGGGGCATAATTTTCTCTGAAAAACCTACTTACCTAATACTGTTGACTTTCAATAAAGACAACTCCCTACCTACTACATTACTCAATTCTACTATATCACTAGGATTTACTTTTTAAAATAGACATAATTAAAATATGTAATATATGATGAAAAAATATACCGCAAGCAAACAATTATTTACACTACAATAGATAGATTTCAGAAAAGTTAAGTTTTATCAACAATTTAAAGATTAGGAAAATAAGCTACTATTTTAACTTCCAAAATTATTTCAGAAAAAAAATACAAATTTAAATGACTATGGACAAGATTGGTTAAGATATGCATCATTGGAGAAATTTACTGAACATTACACAGAGACAGGAAAGAATCGAAATTTGAAACGATTAAGGGCCAAGAAAAATAGGCTACAGGAAAGAAAAAAGACACAATTATGGACTCTTACCATACACTGCATAGCGATTATGCTATTCTGAATCATGGCATAACACAGGATTCCTAATCATAACATAGTGCTGGGGATTACCCTTTCATCATGTGATTCACTGTCATCATCTTGTAAGTAAGCAACTTCAAACAACCTTTGAATACTAACACATCAATGGTGACTTTGTGCTTTGTTTTCTTCAAGAACATGATTTTATTCATGGGTTCATTTGTTTCAACAAAGCCATTTTGCTTACAAAAGTCAGTCATGTTCACTAGATAATGCTTTGTATACACTTTTTCAATTTTCAATTCAAAGTTGAATTCATCAACTTGATACAAAGCAAGATTCATTTATTTACATTGTTCCTAACCTCTACAGAAATCTGTCTCATGTAAACATTCACTTTATTTACTGTTTTCCTAACTTTCAATATGGCAATACTACTTTCTTTACTGTTGACTTTCAATAAAGACAACTCCCTACCTACTACATTACCTACTCAATTCTACTATATCACTAGGATTTACTTTTTCAATAACAGTAACTAGGCCTTCATTATCTGAAACTTGAAATAATTGATCTTGTATCTCAACACTACTATCATCCTGCTTCAATTTGCTTCCATCTTCATGATTATCAATCAATTTTTCATGTGTATCTTTTAATAGAAGGTTTATACTAACCTGCTCTAGTCTTATACTAGTACATTATCAATCTTAGCATTTTGCTTATCAAACCTAGCATTTAGCTCATCAAACTTTTGTGTTAGGAACGCTAAAAGATTCAGATCATTTTTAATGTTTGCCATTTTGTAATATGCACTGATATCTATTCATTAAACTTTGACCACTCCAGAACTGACCTCCCATTCAGCAGCATACCATTCATAACCTATCAAGACATCAGCCTACCAATAATTTTATATAACTTAGATTTTTTGCATATTTCAACTTTTTTCTCAAAAACTACTCACACTACAGCTTCCAGACTAGTTTTATTCAATTTTTCAGATATTTTTCCATATGAATCCAGCATAAGTTTCTCAAAAACTAGTCGCCAAACAATTCAGCATCGGTGTATTTCACCAGAGGAACTGAATTCCGGGCGAAATCTTTCACCCTGTATAGCTCGCTAATGAAGCGTTTATGGATATATGTTTATATGAACTTTTTCTCTTATTTTTACCTCTACTATCACATATTAAATTATTTTACCATAATTATGAATCACCCTGTATATGGAATCATCAGTACCCTTCTATTCTCTCAGATGACATTACCGGTTTCGGTTATTCATCCCATGATGAAGTGCTCAAATTAATTATTATTTCGAAATAAATAAATATAGATATTCCATGTGTTAGTACCGTAATCTTGAGAAGAATATATTGGAATAAAGGAATGTATAGGTACTCGAAACCAGTCATGTCATCAAAGAAGACAAAAGTATAATAATTATTATCATGGAGTATTATTATCATAATAATTAATAATTATATTCTTTTATCACAATTTCTATTCTAAAAGAATTTGTGTGGTACCTATCATATTATACAAGTGGGAGAAGTTAGATCACAGATGAGAGTCTTGAATGAATTTAACAGAAGATTGGTTTGAATATATTGTATGAGAAAACTGAAATTATGGCAATAGATCATCTCTGTGTAAACAAGATCAAAATCAAAAATAAATAATTAAAAGTGGTCAACATTTCTGTTGACTGTCAGTAGATCGGGTTGTAAGGCCGATCTGCAAAGTAGTGGACTGTGTGAAAGTGTATAGATGAGATTTATATCTGATCTAGGCACTGACAGCTCTCCATTATTTGCTAAGAGCGGATTTACATACCTTGAATGTGTAGATCCGAAAAAATACCTCTGGTTTAATGTGCATCTGAGCACAAGTAGAATGCATGAAAGTTATGCAATAATGATGACCAATAATTGAAGAGTGATAGATAATAAATTTCTTATTATCCGTATGTAATGCTGATATTTGAATGTAACTATTGGAATGCTTAAAATTAATGTAATCGAAATTAAAATAAAAAGAATTAGAAATGCACTCAAGTTGTTTATTGTACCTAGACTTTTTGCTAGTACGTTTAAGATTAGTGATACAATGTTTGAAAATGATGTTACCTCTGTGAGCGTAAAAGATTGAATAATACAAAGATGGAATTGAAATTTCAATATTAATGCTGAAATACACAATAGAATATATATTGATGCTGAAACTAATAATAGAACAATAATGACATTGAGTAATGATTGAATTGAACGTACAATTTAGCAATGTTTTAATGAATAAAATTTAAAATACTTGAAAAATGATAGTAAAGATGATAATCCTAACCTGACTAATAAAATCAGTCGAGAGATGAAAATCCTAAAAAATAGTCCTGCAGATTAGAAATCCTAAAGGTATGAAAGTACAAAAAATTATATGACTATGAACAATTACCTGAATTTCAAAAATGATAACTAGGAATTCAGTTTAGGTAGAATCCAATCGTACCTGAAGCTTTCAAGCTGTTGACTTTGTAACACTGAAAGAGGACAACTATAGCAACTTGGCTATAGTGTACGCAGAAGGAGCAGAAAGTCTGTCCAGAACTGAAGGTTCGATTAATAATTAGAAAATAGAAAAGGTTGAAAAATACCAAATACAATATTGAAAGGAGACGAAGCTCAGCATATTGTATTACATAAGCGGGCTGGAAAATGACAGCTTAAAGCATGTCAAGTTACATAGGGAATATTACTATAATTATGTAGAACACATAAGTAATAATAATATAAGATAAAAAATGAATGATTGATAGTATTTAAATAGTTATTATTTAGGAATAAGAAATTAATCAAGAACCAAATTGATGGGATGAAGACTACCAGTAAACACAGTGCCTCTGAAAGGGTAAGTACAAAAATGTGAATATTAGAATAAGACTTCCCTGAATAATTAATGATGTGTTGCCGAAGTGATAGGCCTATGGTGCCTCAAAATCCGTGGATGAAACTTGACTCCTGTCAAGTACATTGTAGTTGCAGACAGCTGCTGGGCTAATAGAAGTTGAACGATGTAGATATCTTGACTATATCCTGATAAACGGTGACCGATGCGGAAGAGAACTTGACTTGAATATGGTGAGATATTGAAAGTTGAGACTGTTCCGATATTAAAGTTGATAATGAATATAACGACGAATGGGCACTTCACAAGTTGAATGAGTTTCACTGGTTGAATGTTAATTGGAAAAAGGTTCCACCATGAATTAAGTAGAATAAATGTTTGAGGTTATGTCCTAAAGTTGATGTAATTGAAGTGAATAAATATTTGAATAACGAGATAAATTTTTCTTGACAAATGAAATCACTGGCATCAGTAAGAATTAAGATTGATAAAGTTCGACTAAATAAATGATGAGTAGCTAAGACTGAGTAGCTAAAAATGAGTAGCGGTTGACAATGAAGGGCAAACTGCACTTGCGCAAATTTCCCGAGTTGAAATGTTGAATAAGGTAAGCTGCACTTGCACAAGACTTCCCAAGTTGAAATGTATCTCCTACAAGCATACAAGATGAATGAATGTAACCACTAAATAATGTGTACTGATGCTCAGTAAAATTGAAGTGATAAATATTGAATCAAAAGTTCATATTGAGAATTGTTGAAAGTTCATGTAGAATTCATGGTGGAAAAGCATGTTGAAATTACTTACAGTTCATAACACTAATATGATGAATAATTGAAAACGTGGTATGCAGAAAGCATGGCATGATTTGCAAAAAGGATGCTCAGTGGAAAAGTCCCAAAAGGTATGTTAAACTCATAGAAATTATGGTTGAAAGACGTTTACTGATGATAAATGCATTGAATGGTTATCGAATAAGCACACAAACTAGGACATAATGAATGATGAAAATGGATAAAGTTTTCCTAAGATGGACGCGTTAAACTAAGATGTTACATTGTATGGCTGTACAAAGAGAGTGACGCTGTCTTGCTCGCTGGGTGAAGAAACAGGAACTCCCGTAGCGGAAACATGACGTGATCGGCAGTGATGCGCACAAACTCATCGAATGAAGAGAAAATATAAAATCGATATTAAGCAAACTGAAGGTGTTGAGGTTGATGTGAATGTTGAAATATACCAATGGAGGTTCAAAAACAATGAAAATACAATTCAAAATACTTATAGACGAATATTAAACTAGAAAACACTGAAAGAAGCAGATGACAACTAGCGCTACTATCGATCAAGCGATCAATGAAATTGTGACGTCAGAGATCGCATGACAAGTGAAATGTTGTTCAGGGACTGTAGCAGTGGTAGATTCAAATATTACAAAAACAAGATGGACGACCAAAAAACTGGTTAAAATATGAGACGAAATCTAACATTTCAAGTACCTACTTGGGAGAAATTATTCACTGCAGATTGAAAGAGAACCGAACATGGCAGAACCGAATAATGAAAATGAAAAGAGCCCAACATCTGACTTGGATTATTTACAATAAAAAATCTAGTGTGGCGCACTCACACAACTTTCCTTGCCATTATGAGAATTGATCACCTGATGCTAGAAGTGTTCCCGCGCATCTCAAGTCTACTTATAAACAAAGATCTGAGTCAGCTGGTGACAGGACAATAACGCTGGAGACATACGAGGTCTGCTATCACTTCATAGTGAATCATTCAATAGAATTAACAGTTGCCAACAGTTTGCAATTGGATAATCACATTTTCTCAAATTTCAAGCTTATTTTCGATTTTATGTGAAAATGTTACTGAACATTAATTGTAGAGATTTTCATGCTCAATCTTTTCCACATGAATTTTTTCGTTTAAATTGTATTTGAAGCCTGATAATTGGGAATCTAAAATCAAAATTTGCATAGATGGGGCGGTGCTCCTGAAATTTTTACAGATATGAGACTTGTGGCAGTTGATAGAGCTTATCAATGACTTTTCCAGGTATGAATTTGATCAAAATCGTTGGAGCCGTTTTTGAGAAAATTGCGGAAACCCCTGTTTTTGACAACATTTTCGCCATTTTAGCCACCATCTTGAATTGCATTTGATCGAAATTGTTTGTGTCGGATCCTTATAGTGTAAGGACCTTAAGTTCCAAATTTCAAGTCATTCCTTTGATTGGGAGATGAGATATCGTGAACACAGACACACATACACTCATACACATACACACACACACACACACACACACACACACACACACATACAGACCAATACCCAAAAACCACTTTTTTGGACTCAGGGGGCCTTGAAACTGGTGTACCTTAATTTTTTTCGGAAAGCAATACTTTCCTTACCTATGGTAATAGGGCAAGGAAAGTAAAAATGTCTATAAAATTGAAAATTCGCCACAATAATAGTGTAGTCCATCCAGAAGCGCTTTATATGTGTGAAACTCTTTTTCAAATCAGAAATGAGAGTAAGACAGATCAGGTGAGCAAAACAGAGTGACGGTCTATAAGAACCATTTTAAATAAAAGTTATTTAAAGAATGGAGTCCGGAGAATTGCAACCATTGAGACAGTCTATAAGGAAGTAGAGCCCATCCTTAGTATAATGAAAAAACAAAGAACTTCATTTTTTCCAAGAATGTCTTGGAATGTCTGAGAATCGAGTTCTGGATCAGCTAGTAATGCGTAATTTGAATAAGAGGAAATGTGGCAAGTATGTTGATGAACTAAAATAGGATCTTCAAGAAATAGGCTTAGAAGTTGAGGATGCCATTGATAAGGGAAAATAAACCATTCACTTAAAACACACATATTCAATTTGCCAAAATTGCACAGGGAGACTGTAATTACTGATGCAGAAAGATGACAACGATCCGAGAGAATGAAGTGAAAATAAATAATGGGCTGATCGAAAAACCAGACAGCTTCAGAACCATCAAGGAGGATTTCAGTTGATTGACTCAAGTAGTACAATGTTGCCAAAAATACGAAAAAAAATTATACAAGTGAACTTTCTTAGTGTGCGGTGGGAAAATTAATCTAGAAAACTGTGTCTATGATACTGGTTCTTGTGGCCAGTGCAGAGTTTTCCTGTTGATTGAGTGCAGCATAAACCTCCAGAAAATGTTGTAGATATTGGATGACAGCTGCATCATCTGGAGCATCAACCTCTCTTCTTTCCAAAATAAGGTTATGGAGGCAGAAGCAAATGACTATGCACCTCAATGCAGTGGGCAATTTTACCCTTAACCCACTCGATAGGCATGGGAATCTTCTTTTCACCATGCCAAATGCTCTTTCGATACAATTTCTTGTTTGAATATGTGATTTGTTATACAGAGCTTCTGCCGGATCTTTAGGGTTAATCACTGGTGTTAGGAGATGTTGACTGCAAGCATACCCTCCATCTCCCAACAAATAGCCTCCCTTGATCTCCCCAGTTTGAAGTTGAGCCCATAATCGGCTATTTGTTAATATTGTGCTATCATGGCAGGAGCCATGCCAGCGTGCCACCACATTTGTAAATTTTAATGATGCAGTATATACAGCCTGCACATTGATGGAGAACCATCCTTTCCTATTTCTGAAAAGTTCAGCATTTGGCCCACCTGGTAATTTTTTAGGGATGTGGGTGCAGTCTATCGCCCCCAACTCCCCAGGAAACCCCCCAATTTTTGCAAATTCACTTTTTATTTTAAAAAGTTCATTATTGTCAGTGGGGAATTTGATGAGGTCCTTTAAATGAGGAATGAGAACTTCGGTCACTTGAGCCACAATTGTACTTATAGTAGATTTGTTGACTCCCACAAGGTCTCCAGATACCATTTGAAATGTCCCTGTAGCAAAAAATCTCAGAGTCACTAACAGTTTATTTATCGGGGATAATGGGAGGTTTCTATTTGTATTTGATTTCACTTCTTTTTCAATTTTACTGCTTATAAATAGACATGTCATTTTTGAAAGTCGAAATCTGTTAACAAATTCTTCATCATCATAGAAGTATAGCATTTCAATCCTTTCTCTCAATATTCTTGTACTCAACAATGCTCCCTCTTCATAATTTTCAAATATCTCTTCATCTGATGAATCCATTTCCTGCTAGCAAAACAAATGAGACTTCATATTACAAACTATTTTTGAAAACTTGAAAATATAAATAACTTATAGTTAACTCACTGTTTAGTTGTGTCATCCATTGAATGATGGTGTAATGCCAACATGACACATAATACAACTGAATGGTCGTCACTAATGAGCAGTAAGTAGATAATAATCTAGGTATTCAAATTCTCAAGAATAAAGTTTTTAGATATTCTACGGTATTATTATAAATATATCTATAGCCTATAATATATAAAAGCGAAGTGACACTGATTCATTCACCCACTCACTCATAATCAACAGAACTAAAATTCTACTGGACCAAATACGTTCAAATTTGGTAGGTTTGCTCAGTTGGCCATCTATAGGAGCACTAAGAACGGATTTGAAACAAAATACAAACATATGCCCAAAATCTGCGTTTTCTCACATTTTGCAAGAACTAATTGAGAGAAAATGTTTAAATTTGGTACACAGGCTCAGCTGAGGTAAAAAAATGTTGCACAGGGAGGAGGATCTTGGAATAACTATCTCATATAATTATATATATATATATATATATATATATATATATATATATATATATATAACTGAGTTATATACCTATATATTTTATTCTTTATTCAAAAAATAAATAAATATACAATGAAATACATCCCAAAAAGCAAATACAATATTGTTTTCTAATTTCTAATAATTTAAAATTTTCGAGTTTGGATAATGCCTAAGCTATGCGGTTTTGGAGCGTTTTCTATTCCTTATCAAGAACTAATTGACAGATCATGTCCAGATTTGGTACAGAAATTCAGCACAAGGGTCTACAAATTTTGTCTTGAGAAGACTTCAGAATTTTGCCAAAGATACGCCCAAGATGGGTAGTTTTACTGTGTTTTCCTTGCATTCCTTAGCGTTTTCTCATATTTTTCAAGAATAAATCAAGAAAAAATGTTCAAACTTGGTACAGAATTAAGATCGGCTAAAGTCCATGTCTAGTGCCATTATATCTGTCATCAAAGTTTTGATTGGAATCGATTAAGTATGTTATTCGGTCACAAAAATTAAATGGCAGCCACTCATCATACATTAGAAAAAAAATTTTGCTAACTTTACTTTGTTCAAGACTATTTCCACACACATACACACACCTCTGGACCTAGAACTACGCCGGTTAGAGATCAGGTTGAGTTATGTTTATTAATGTTTCAAAGGTAAAGGGTTGGTTAGGTTTTTGATTTCAAATGGCAATAACATGCTGGAAGGGATTAGGGATCAGGGATTAGGGATATATAAGTACTGTACTGACCTATCAACAGTACTGTATAGATGGGCACGTTAAATTGTCGGTCCCGGCTGAAGTATGTCATAAGGCCCACTTCCGTCAGGGACTCTCCACCAATAAAAGCCATAAGAATATTATTTTAATACTTAAAAAACAACATGGATGACACGGTATAGGTTAAATGCATGCAAAATTATGCTACTTTGAACTTCGTTTAGTTCATAAAAACAATAAACAATAGTGACCGCCATTTAATTTTTGTATCCAAATAACATACTTAATTGATCTCAACCAAAAAATTTATGACAGCTATATCGGCACTGCACCTACATTTACACCGTTGTGGTGTCCTAAAAATTACAGCCCATACATAAAATGAAAATTTGTGTAGGCTTCTAAACTTGGGTATAGGCTTACCCTAAAGTACGGTAGACTACTATATTAGTTTTAAGACGAAGAAATTTGTAATGTGTACTAAAAACCTTTTTGCTTTTTTAGTCTAAAGACTTTAAAATCTTCTGGTATTTATAGGCATTATTTGGTTTGTCAGCCATGTTTAATACTCACTGAACTAGTAGGCTATTTTAAGAACAATTTGGGCGACATCGTCAAGACCCACCAGTGATTCAATCAATCCAGCTCTGCTCGGTCAAAGGTGCGAAGATGTCAAATATCAATTAGGAAAATTGTATAGTCTATTGTAGGCTATTATTGTGCACATTGTACCTATAAAAGATAGATTTTATTTAAATGAATTGGTTCTATAAAATATAGTTATAGTAAAGCCGTAATCAACCAATATATAGGCTATTATTTGCTGAGATTGGTTAGATTTCAGGTTGTAATAATAAGCTGGAATTGATTAGAATATTTTTACCAATAATTGTAATTTGAGTAAAACCTCAACAAAAATACAATTTAATATGTTGCTCTGTTCTAATAATTAGGATAATGTTCATAAAAATGTGAAAACTAGAGCAATTTACTTAGGCCAAAGCCTTCCATCTATTAAGATATGACATAATAATACCGTAACTCAACGCCTAAAATATTTTAAAAATTAAATAAAATAAACATTTGATTTATATTTTCTAAATACTGACTTTTATTTCGTTTAAAGGTAATATAGAAAACTAGTAAGAACACATCTCAATTATTTGTACTTTCCTATAACCTATAAATTGAAATGGAAACAAACTGAAAACTAACCGGAATTAGCGATTTTAATTCCCCATGAATGGCCTGTTAAATAATCTTTTCCTACAGTTACCTTGAAAAGTGGCCATTGCTGCACTGATTACAGAACGCAAAGAATCACTTTTCCGCTCTAGTGCGGGAAAATTTTTTCCTGCACTCCAGATTTGCAACATGGCGACGCAAAATAGTTAGTAGGTTATATGGAGCACCAGTGCAGCAAAATCAAAATTGAGTTGGTAACTGTGACTGTGGTGCACGTTGATAAGAATCTTGAGGTGGTGGACAACAGTGGATTACAGCAGTTGACAGCACAGTGCCACCACAGCACACACCACACAGCCACCCCCCCTCCTGCCGTTCAAGCACACATACATTATTCTATTTTATTTATTAATAATAAAATTACACAGATATTCATTTGATGGATTTCAGGGAATTTTACCCATAATTACCCACTTTTCATATTCAATGGTAACTGTAGGAAAAACTTGATGTGAAATACGTGTGCAAAGTTCCTCTGCTGCACTCAAGGAACCATTCCGCCCTCGCCTACGGCTCGGGCGTAAACATTTCTTTCGGTGCAGCAAACTGTGCACTAGTTGCACAAATAACTATTTACGTAGATTAGTTTAACTGGTGTTATTTTTCGATTTTTACCTTTGTGCAACCAAATCTTCTTCGTTTAAACCTTAGACCAGTTATAGAATAGACACGCTTGGAAGTCTATCCTCTGAAGCCAGCATCCACTGACAAATTCACCCACCTTGACGTCACAACAGTGACGTCACGCATCGTATTGCAAACTTTTAGATTGTGTCTATTTCAGATTCATGGTGTTTTTAGGTTATTTCTAGCTACGGGCAAAAACGATATCGGTTAATTTATGATGTGTTATGTAATATTGGCTTCAAAGTTATAATGTGTTTTGAAAATTATAAGGTACGGTATAGATATAAAGAAAATAAAAATCTTAGTACCCTTTTTTTGAAAAATTTTATCACAACATGTTTCAGACATTTATGCCATTTTCAATGTCCAAAACATGTTGTGATAACATTTTTCAAAAAAAGGGTACTGAGATTTTAATTCTCTTTATATCTATATTAGAAGTAGCCCTATACAGAAAAGAGATAAATAAGGTACAGTAGCCTACAAAACTAATTTATTGTCATGCTGCAATGAGTTCACTTACATCATAACCAAGGATAATAATATAACAGTTACAACTTACAATATTTATGTGTATAAATTTCAACTTACGCATGAAAAGATATTCCACTTTTTTCCTAAAAAATTCAGTGCAATTATTTGTTGTGCAGGAGATTACCATTTTCATAAATAATAATTACATGCATGAATGATAATCTGCTATGGAAAACAAGCTATGTTTAACAACAATGCATTGTTTAACAACAATGTCTAAACGATGCTGACATCACTGTTGTGACATCAAGATGGGTGGATTTGGCAGTAGATGTTGGCTTCATCAACTTTTAGTATGAATATACAATTGGCCGTGTCTATTCTATAACTGGTCTAAGGTTTCAACTAATCACGATTAAAATGGTGCCAACTAAAGTCTGAGATATATTACTTTTAACATGAAGAGGAGAAACTCATTTCTCCCTCCACAGTTTGTAGCGTAGACACAGACAGACATCCTGCGCACAATTGGATGTGCAGTGTCATTTTGCTTCATGCTCTTGTGATGAAAACAATATTATACCTGCTGACCAGTATATGACTTGGAACATTGCCAGCAATAGCTGGAAGGGGAGTGTTGGTGCGTCCTGTTGGAAAGCTCTCTCACACAGACACAAAAGAAGGAGAATGCTGCTAGGGTACTGGGAGTGATTAGTGGAGGATAGAGCATCAGACCTCTCCGTCTTCGAGAAAGAGCCATGTTAAAAGTAATTTCTCTCCCACTTTAATCAGAATTAAAAATTTTTTACGCCGGTTAGTTTAATTGGCATTATCGCTTGAAATTTCTGTTTTGTGAAACCAAAATGCATTGGTAAGCACTAATCTCGATTGAAGTTCAGCATTTAATCGTGATTAAACAATAACTGACGTATGAAAAACCGGGGGTTACACAACAAACTGAAAAAAGTTTTCTATACGATGCATGACGTCAATACCTACTATTACTTCAGGCTCCACAACTGATCTCTAATAACTATGACATCATCATAAATGTAGATCCATGATCTACTGGTGGCAAGCAAGTGAAAAAATAAGAGTGCTGATGCTTGTTATCATATCTGATTAATGGTAATCAACAAAATTGGAATTCAATTTTCACGGTCTTCCATTTCAATGAATATGGTTTGTTTATCATTCTTCTAATATTCGTTTGTGAAAAGTAATAATGAATTTGGGGTTTTAAATCATGGGATACTGTTGTGTACTTAATTGTCGTGGGAATCATAACAAGACTCCAAAAGTTTCCATACAGTATTTTCTTTTTCGAAAGATGAAACTTTAAAACGAAAATGGGTATGAGCGATTAGAAGAAAGAACTTTAATTCTACAAAACAACGGTTTACATGAAGTGTAGAAGAACAGTGTAAATAAAGTGTGAGTAGAGAATTTAATGAAGGTGTGAAAGAACAGTGTAAATAAAATGTGAAATAACAGTGTAATAATTATTAGAGTGAGCAAGAACAGTGTAAATAAAAGTGTGTGAAAGAACTTTTCAACTAATGAATTAAAAAGTAAATGCAAAGAGTTGGAACTGTCCATAACATCATAATATTAAAGGTTTTGCCTAACTGAAAAACATTCCTGATGGGTTTCTTTGTACCACAGATTTATTGTGATCAAGTTTGTGGGAGCCTCTTTCTTAGAAAAGAGTTACATCTAATTTGGTTTATCTTTGATTTACCTCCCGTTCGATTCTGATACAGGCTATTATTAGGTATTTTTTGGTTGAGATGAATTTATCAATAGCTCTATCACTGAATCGGGTAGACCTATGTCTATCAAGCTGAAAGTATGGATAAATGATTGCATTTGTGGAATAAAGTGTTTTTATTTTCAATAAAATTTCTATTTAATAAAATACAAATGTCTCTAATCTGAAATTTAGATAGTATTCCATCCAATAAAAAATCGATACAGTAACAAAAGTTACATTGATAAGCTAGTAGAAACTACTATGATCTAGGAAGAATAAATCTACATGTTATGACGTCATTAATTAGTTGTGGGGCCTGAAGTAATAGTAGGTATTAAGGAACTATAAAGACTGGGTACATGCAGTCGCCATTTTGAGTCATAGCAAAGCATTCGTTTCAACGGCTTGTATTGCTTTGCTTTGACAGTGGTGATTATATTTTGATATTTTTAATAATTCTAATTTATTGAATATGATAGGGTGCTCGGCAATAAATTGTGCCAATAAAACAGAGAAAGGGTTATGCTAGTTTAGATTTCCTACAGATGAAAAAATAAAGACTTCAGATTTATTACTCTATGTTAAAAGCATTTTCTATTTCACTAATTGATTATCTAAAAACAATATTACATTAATAATTGACAATTATTATGTGAACTTACAAACTGTAGGCTACCATACCTATTATAAGGTACCTAATATAGGTAAGTGTTGAAGCTGAGCAGTAGCTTGGTTTATAATATTATCACTAGATTATAGGCTTACAGCCTATAATCTTGCTTACATGGTAAGATTCAGCAAAGAAGCAGAAGCAATTGGTGCATGGGCAAACCAGGTGAATCAGAAAATCTCAACAGATGACACACTTTTACGGATCACAGTAAACATCACGACTAAGTTACAGGACTTAGAGCTGGCGGTCATGACTGGGTTATTAGAATTGAGAAATTTGTTGTAAGCCATGAAAAATGTATCTAGAAATAAGTTTAGCATAGGCTCAATCACTCCTTATGAGTTAGGGAAACTTCTTGTCAAAGTCCAAACTAGTCTGCCAAGGGGGTTAGGGCTGTTAGAGGGGCCAGACCAGTCTTATCACTACTACCGGCTAGCTCAGACTCGGGTGATCTCAGTGGATGGCATCATTAAGATCCTGGTAGACTTACCACTGACAGAAGCAGGAAGGTGATTTGAGTTGTTTCAGGCCCATTCCATCCCGGTTGCAGATCAGACCAACCGCCTGGCAACCCATGTGCATCTACACCAGCATCACCTCCTCATCAGTGAGGATCGGCAATGATATGCAGAACCAACCCAGGAGCTGCTTGCCTAATGTTTACCTGGCGAGGTGTTCAAGAGTCACCAGTTATCCTGTCTGAGCGTGCTGTTTCTGGAGGATTCAGCCACAGCCCTACAACTTTGCCCTAGAACTGCATTGCTGGGCCAACCCCCTGATACCTGGATCTAAGAAGGACCCAGAAACGTGTGGATCTACAGCGTGGCCACCTCTGAGTGATTGGTGTCCCACTGCCGGCAAGGAGACAAGACCACCATCACCCAAGTTGACATCACTGGCCTTGGTGAGGTCAAAGCAACAGCTGGCTGTACCCTCTCCACCAACCTCTAAGACCTGCTACCAACTACTAGAGCTGGAGGGGATTTGGAGCTGCCCAAGCAAGTATTGACCATGGCAGCACCCCTGCCCATGGTGCTCCAACTTCCAATGAACACCCAGGGGCCACCAGAGCTGCAGAAGCTGATGAGCGACATAAAGCAGGAGGGACCCTATTGGAGGGGAACCTCAGGCCTACCCGAGACCACCCTGGACAACATCCACCAGAGATTGGCAGATTTCGACCTTGAGGCAGGGGCTGAGCACACCACCATCATATTGCTGGCATTTGGTGGAGGCCTCTTGGCGGTCACCACCTGTGCCATCCTGCTGTACTGGAGGGGATCTCTACAGCTGCCATGGAGAAGCCACAAGGTCGTGACTACTCCAACCCCAGGACCATCATCAGCAGCAGAAGACCAACCAGCAGCAGAGTGCATCGAGAAGAATCCTGTGTCAGTGAAAGAGCAAGGCTCCAGTGCTTGTGAAAGTGATGGAGCAAAGCTCCCCAAGTGAAACCCACCCTCTTGTTTGAAGGGGAGGGTAATGTAATAGAGTGGAAATCATATTGATAAAAAAGTGACGGTGTTCTTAACAATGGCTGATGCCTCAGCATTTTAGCACCTGGCCTTAGCACCGGCGCAAGACAGTGTCTCTGTCTAACTCAAGTAGAATTAGTACTCTCTTTCTCTCTCTTGACAGTGGCATGATTTTTATTCTCGTGGGGAAACTTTTCCCAGGCTAGAGAAATAATAGGTCATTGCTAATAGAAAATTGAAAAGTGGCGCAGTAGCCGGGAGACAGTGTTAGCGAGCGTATCCAGCCTGGACGGGTTCCACTGGACTATCTTTACAGCATAATGGTGTTATCAGTTCTTTCACTATTGATGGCGATTGATGAGTAGAAAACTCGAATCTTTACCTATTACCGAATTCAGTTCAAAATTGTTTTTTTAACTACAGGCAGACTAGGGCGGGCTCCCTTTTGTTTTGTTTATCAAGTAACAAGAATTTTGAATAATTATTCTGATAGCTTCCAATGGAAAGAGAAAGAGAGTAAATGACCTGTGGATGTTGTTATCTTGATTAGGTTATAGAACGATTTTTAATCATTAATTCGATTTTAGATTTTTCTTTGACTTTTGACAACTCAATTTTGATTTCAAATTGAATCTGGTGACGCCCTTTAGCGTATTTAGATTAAGTCTAGTTTTAAATTAGTTTTAAGTCTCGCGGTAGTTGGCGAGGCCGGCAGCTGCTGCGCCCTAGCGGATAAGTTAGTATTTAGATTTCTATCGCATAAGCGTCACTTGAAGTCGCCAGCTCATGTCGGACGGTGGAAAAACAGGATCGTGGCTGTTTTTTCGATTGTTGCTGTTGAAATTAAATTTTACACGTTCGTCGTTGTGTTAAAATTATTATCGATATATTAACTGTCCCAAGTTGGGGAAAAGTACAGTTTTTCCTTGTTATTTGTGAATATATATGTTGAAATATTCAACTAGTGCGATCGGACTTGGAATTGTACAGCAGTGTAAAGTAATAGTCAATATAGTAAAGTTATCTTCCAAGCAATTTTCGGACTGATCAGTAATTGAATTGATGCCAGAATTAACATACATCGGATAGGGGTAGCAGATGTACAAGAGAGGCCAACACCTTTTCCCGACTCCGTCTTGTCCTGCCACAAACCTAATTCCAATTCCTGGAGTAAGTTGGTATTTAGTATTTGAAGAAAACTACTTGCTGGTGAGTAACCAAATAAGTCACTTCTGGTATAAATTTAATGCTGAAAATATTACTTACCACATTCAATCTATTAATTATTGCTCTCTTTATTCTAGCATATTATCATTCAATATTTTGCTCTTTTTAAATTTATCGACAGTCCTCTGCTCTCGTTTGTAATTTGGGCTATTCCATTATGTTCCTGCCGGACTCGGATATGAACCCAATTGTTTCGAATTTGTATTTTTTTTCATGCTAGAATTATTCTGCGTTACAATTCTGAGTCCGTATTGTACAGTTATTTTCTTGTTAGAGAAAGCTGCATGTCAGCGATTGTCGACTCCTTTCATTCAGCACAGTTGCTAGCCTTGCGTTCAAGCAATGCTTATCGCATTATCGCAATACAATGGACTTGTTTGTTTCAGATAAGTTATCTGTTTTGTCCAGTTGTAATAATAACTTGTTCATCGAATCGTTTTCTATTCTATTGAAAAATTAAACTGAATTACAATGGCAACTGCTTTTAATGAGCCGAAGCTGTCTTCGCCAACTGAGGTATCATCGCGAATAAATAAAGCAAAATTAACTCAGCTATTTTCAAGAGTTCAAAGATGTTTTGATTTAGTTAAGGATGTAGGAACTAATAAAAAAGTTGCTAGTCAATTCCTCACATTGCATAGATTGATACCAAATACTGTTATTGAATATGAAAAAACTGAACTCCTTATCAATGAATTAGAATTAAGTTTGAATGATCAATTCAATCCAGCATTCAATGACAGCTACTTGGTTATGGTAGCGAAAATATATGAAACAGCTGAACTTCTTCAAAAAATTAATTCAGCGCCTACTGTCGAAGTGCAATCGGTACCGACAACCTCACCTACTACTGTGTCAAATGAATTACTATTACCGAAAATTGAGTTAGCGAAATTTAGTGGTCGTCAGTCCGAATGGGCTGTCTTTTATGAGTTATTCAAAAATCTCGTTCATGAAAATAAAGCATTGTCTGACCAACAAAAAATTCAATATTTAACATCAAAACTTACAGGTGAAGCATCCAATATTTGTAGGCATCTCCCTACCGTAGCTGCTAACTATAGTATTATTTGGAATGCTTTAGTTAATCGCTATAATAATCCAAGAGCTCAGTTGGAAACCTATTTCGATGAGATTTTTCAATTCAAAGGGCTTAAAGTAGAAAGCAGGGAAGGTTTGACTTCGGTATTAGACCGATTTTGTAACTCTGTTACTGCTGTAAAAAGATTGAAAAATAATGGGCTTGATGATGCTATATTCTTACATTTTGGTTTGAGAATTCTTGATACTGTAACTCGTAGAGAATTTGAATCATCTCATAGAGATAAAGAGGAGCCCACTTATAAAGACTTTGTAAGTTTCATTGAAAAGCAAGTTCGATCATTGTCGATTGATAAAAATAAGGGTGATAGTTTTCATAGTGGAAAAGCGTTAAAGGGCTCATCAAACTCTAAGAATTTCGCAATTCAGTCAGGAGATGAAATTCCTAGTGATAGTCGGGGAAAATCTCATTGTATAAGCTGTAAGGGGAGTAAACATAAGTTGACAGATTGTGAGTCATTTTTGAAACTCTCGCCATGGAATAGATTTCGTCTCATAAAAGAGAAGTCTTATTGTCTAAAATGTTTAGTGGGAGGTCACTCAGCTCGTGAGTGTAAAAGCAATGCTTCCTGTACTCAATGCAAAAATTCACATCATACGTTGTTACATTTCGATTTCAAAAATCAATCTGAAGAGAGTGGTGTTAGTTGTTGTAGTACTAAATTGGTAAACAATGAGTCTGAAAATGATAAAACTATTGTTTTATTGTCTACTGCTATCGTTCTGATCAGAAATAAGAGAGGGCAAGAATGTCCCCTGTGATTTCTTATTGACTCTGGTAGTGAGAAGAATTTTGTAACTTCTCGTGCGTGTCGTCAGCTAGGCTTGTATATTAAACCTGTCTATTCAACTGTCACTGGGTTTGGCGGTCAATCAAGCAAGGTTCAAGGTCGAGCGTCGTTCACAATTCGTTCTCACGCTGACACCACATTTTCGTTTGTTGTTGATGCATTGGTAGTTGAAAAAATACTTGACAGATTACCATCTCGTGAAGTTGATGTGTCTAAGTTGTCCTACTTGAAATCATTGAAATTGGCGGATGATAAATTTTTCATCCCTGGAAAATTGGATGGTATTTTGGGTGCCGAATTCTTTCCCGATCTTATCAATAATTACCAATCTCATCAAGAGGTAGGTTCAGTCAAATTAGTTGACAGTAAACTGGGTTTTATTGTTATGGGTCGAGCCCCAGTTTTGAACTCGTCACAAAATAAACAATTCAATAATTGTTTGCTCGTCTCTAGTCCACCTTTGAATGACCTAGTACAGAGGTTTTGGGAGGTTGAAGATTGTCCTAAATCGGGGAATGATCTTACACCTGCCGAGTTGGATTGTGAAAATAATTTTCGTTCGTCTGTTCGTCGTTTGGAATCAGGTCGATTCGTGGTATCCTTGCCGTTTGAAAAATCAGCTGATTGTTTGGGTGATTCATATTCTATGGCTAAACGGAGATTGACAAATTTGGAAAATCGTCTCGCTCGCTCCGAAGATATTAAGATCGCATACCACGAAATAATGTTGGATTATTTGCGCCAAGGGCACATGACCTTGATTGAGGATCAGGAAAATAAACAGGGGTACTATATTCCTCACCACGCAATCGTGAAGGCTCGTAGTACTACTACACCTGTAAGAATCGTTTATGATGCAAGCGCTAAAACTACGACTGGTTTGTCATTGAATTCGATTCTCCATGCTGGTCAGAAGTTACAGACGAACATTTTCGTGTTGCTATTGAATTTTCGTCTTTTTGCAATTGGAGTGACAGGTGATTTGAAACAGATGTATCGTCAAATATTTGTGAGTGAATCTTGCCGTGAATTTCAGCGGGTGTTATGGAGATTTTCGGTAGACGATCCTGTTGAAACCTATGAAATAAATTGTGTTGTATTTGGTATCACTTCCTCTCCGTACTTGGCTTTAAGAACTATCCATGAGTTGGTTGAGAGGGAAGGCGATAATTTTCTGGATGCTAAAGCTTGCATTCCTACAGATATGTTCATGGACGATTTGGTAACGTCTGTCCCTTCTGTAAGTGACGCAAAAAAATTGTGTAGTCAGGCCAAAGAGCTGTTTAAAGCTGGTGGATTTGAATTGACTAAGTTTGCGTCAAATTCGGAGGAGCTGATGACAAGTCTCAATCATAGTGAAAGATCCTTGTTGTCCAAAGAATTCAATATCGAAAATTCATTAGCCATATTAGGTCTAGAGTGGCAACCATTTTCCGATTCGTTTCGTTTTTTCGTCTCACAGGGTCACTCTATTGCCACAAAACGGAATATATTATCCGCTGTGGCGCGAATCTATGATCCTCTAGGACTAGTGGCTCCTCTCACGTTGTTTTTGAAATGTCTTATAAAAGAATTATGGCGTATTGGTTCAGATTGGGATGAAAAACCACCTGATTCTATTGCATCTCAGTGGGAGATATGTCAAACAGAATTTCAATCTTTGTCGAATTTGTCCATTCCTCGTCACTTAGGAGTATTTGTTGGTTCCAAGATTACATTAATTTGTTTTTGCGATGCAAGTCAGTCTGGCTATGGAGCTGTGATCTATTTGAAATCACAGGAAGAAGATGGTAGTTCTTCAACAGTAACGCTGCTGTGTGGAAAATCAAAGGTTGCACCGAGTAAAACTCTATCAATACCGAGATTGGAATTGTGCGCTGCTCTTCTCCTAGTCAATCTACTTGAAGCTACCCTCTCTGTCCTCGAACTTCGTTGTAAAATCGTCCGAGTTGTCGCTTTGTCGGACTCAACTGTTGTTCTCCATTGGATAAGAGGTTCGCTGTCGCGTTGGCAAACGTTCGTGGCTAATCGAGTCTCGAAAATTCAAAACTCACGCATCGATTGTTGGATGCATGTTTCTGGTGAGGAAAATCCCGCCGATTGTTTAACGCATGGTCTTAAACCAATGGATCTCATTAATCACGAGACATGGTGGACAGGACCCCACTGGTTGACTATGAAGGAAAATCACTGGCCTGTAAAATTTGAAATTGAAGAAATAGAGTGTCCACCTGAAATGAAATCTTCAAATGTTGTCACGGTTGTTCAATCTGAAAGTGTTTCAGATAATGTAATATATAATTTGATTGAGAAATGCTCTGACTATCAACATTTGTTTCGTATCATGATACTAGTATTGAAGGCAGTGCGAATATTGCCGAAAGCAGGTGAACTGGAATTCGATGTGGCGGAGAGATATTTGTGTAGAGTCGTACAGAGAATTCATTTTTTACGTGAGCTTGTTCAACTAAAAAAGGGTGAAGATTGTGCCCCCAAATTTCAGCGTTTGTCACCGTTTATAGACAAGGAGTTAATTCGAGTTGGTGGTCGTTTGCCGAACTCAGACATGGATTTTGACAGCTGTCACCCTATTGTCTTGCCTAAGAGTGATCCTTTCATCACCCTTCTTGTCGATCATTATCATCGAAAAAATTGTCATGCTGGTCCTCGCCTATTAATGTCGTTAATAAGACAGAGGTTCTGGATATTTTCTGCTTGTGTGGTCATTCGGAGTCGTATTCAAAAATGCAATAGGTGTTTCCGATGTCGGCCTAGCGTAACACCTCCCAAAATGGGTGATTTGCCTGCATGCAGGGTACTCCAGAGTAAACCGTTTGGTCAGTGTGGTGTTGATTACGGTGGGCCTGTACGCATCACAATGGCTCGACGCAGAAATCCTCTCATCCTCAAAGCATACATTTGTCTATTTGTTTGTATGTCAACAAAGGCTGTGCACATAGAATTGGTTTCCGATTTATCTACGCCGATGTTTCTTTCAGCATTTCGCCGATTTTTATCTTGACGCGGACCTTGCCGTGTAATTTATTCCGATAATGGTACAAATTTCGTTGGTGCGCATGCACAGCTGGTACAGTTAGCGAAATTATTGGATTTGTCGGAATTTCAAAATACAATTACTAATGAGCTGGCTGATTATCGAGTGGATTGGAAATTCATTCCCGCTGCTTCCCCAAATTTCGGTGGAATTTGGGAGGCCAACATAAAATCGGTCAAGTCGCATTTGATAAAAGTGATTGGCGATCAACTATTGACCTATGAGGAGATGAATACTGCGTTGGTTCAAGTGGAGGCGGTGTTGAACTTTCGGCCGTTGTGCCCTTTGAGCGAGGATCCAAACGAACCTCTCGCCTTAACTCCGGCTCATTTTTTGAAGTTTACACCGTTGATGGCTTTTCCAATGAAGGATGTGACCGACATTCCCGTCAATCGTCTCACTCGTTACGAACTCATCGACCAGCTTGTTCAATCGTTTTGGAATAGGTGGAGAAAGGAGTATCTCCATGAATTACAAGTACGTGGAAAGTGGTCCAAGTCATCACCTCCTCTCAGTTCAAAATTGTTTTTTTAACTACAGGCAGACTAGGGCGGGCTCCCTTTTGTTTTGTTTATCAAGTAACAAGAATTTTGAATAATTATTCTGATAGCTTCTAATGGAAAGAGAAAGAGAGTAAATGACCTGTGGATGTTGTTATCTTGATTAGGTTATAGAACGATTTTTAATCATTAATTTGATTTTAGATTTTTCTTTGACTTTTGACAACTCAATTTCGATTTCAAATTGAATCTGGTGACGCCCTTTAGCGTATTTAGATTAAGTCTAGTTTTAAATTAGTTTTAAGTCTTGCGGTAGTTGGCGAGGCCGGCAGCTGCTGCGCCCTAGCGGATAAGTTAGTATTTAGATTTCTATCGCATAAGCGTCACTTGAAGTCGCCAGCTCATGTCGGACGGTGGAAAAACAGGATCGTGGCTGTTTTTTCGATTGTTGCTGTTGAAATTAAATTTTACACGTTCGTTGTTGTGTTAAAATTATTATCGATATATTAACTGTCCGAGTTGGGGAAAAGTACAGTTTTTCCTTGTTATTTGTGAATATATATGTTGAAATATTCAACTAGTGCGATCGGACTTGGAATTGTACAGCAGTGTAAAGTAATAGTCAATATAGTAAAGTTATCTTCCAAGCAATTTTCGGACTGATCAGTAATTAAATTGATGCCAGAATTAACATACATCGGATAGGGGTAGCAGATGTACAAGAGAGGCCAACACCTTTTCCCGATTCCGTCTTGTCCTGCCACAAACCTAATTCCAATTCCTGGAGTGAGTTGGTATTTAGTATTTGAAGAAAACTACTTGCTGGTGAGTAACCAAATAAGTCACTTCTGGTATAAATTTAATGCTGAAAATATTACTTACTACATTCAATCTATTAATTATTGCTCTCTTTATTCTAGCATATTATCATTCAATATTTTGCTCTTTTAAATTTATCGACAGTCCTCTGCTCTCGTTTGTAATTTGGGCTATTCCAGAATCTATATTGGAGAGTTTATGTGTTATCTGATTAGGCTATTGAACAATTTTAATTTTTTTTTTAATTCAGTTTTTGATTTTTTTCTTTGATTTTGATGATTTGATTTCTAATTTCATTTGAATCTTTATTGAAGAATTTATAATTTGAATCTTTTATTGAGTAATTTAAGTTTATTTCCCTTTTGATATTCATTGAGGTCAGTAGGGTAATTTTGTAGGTGCTGGGACAATTATTGATAACCTAATAGTTTTGTTCTTTTATTTCAATTAACCAATTATTATTGAATGAGAATACTGTGTTAGCTATAGAATTTTGATATTCATTGATGTTCAGTAGAATAGTCTTGTAGATTCTGGGACAAGTATTGACAACTAATAGAATTGTTCTTTTACTTTAATCAACCAAATCTTATGAATGAAAATATTGTGCTCGTTATAGATTTTTGATATTCATCAAGATTAGTAGTATAAATTTTGGAGTTTCAGAACCTGTAGTAATTATATTCTGTTGAGATAGTTTTATTCTTGCAGTTAATTAATAAGAGAATTTGGCAAGGCCACCCTTGTGCCCTGAAGGAGAAGGGCGTAGAATATAAGCATTTGTCGGACATCTTTGTTTTTCTGCCGCACCACCCCAACCCCTAGTTCGGTTACATAATTTGGTGTCAGGTGTGTGGTAGGGTTAAAAATACCTCCATAGGTTACATGATTTGGTGTCAGGTGTGGGGTGGCTGCAACAATGCCAACGAATCTGCCAGGAACGCCAACAAACTCGGCAGATGCGCCAACAAATGCAGAAGCGGTACAGGAGCTACAACAATGTATATCCCGACTGATGGAAGAGCGAAACCAAATGGCCAGTGATATCAGCTCTCTCAGGGAGAGAGTGGAAACAGAAGGAGGTGCCCCACAGCAGCAAGCATCAGGACCAGTCCAAGTCAGAAAGGACCTATCACTACAATCGCTGATAAAACCATTCACAGGCGAAGCTTCAGGGCCATCTGTGGAGGAATTCTTGAGGAATGTAAAGCTGGCTTCAGAAACTGGCCACTGGGAGGAGACAGATAGAAAACTAATTTGCTGACTGAAGGTGACAGGAACAGCAGCAGCATGTCTTGACTCCTACCCAGAACTGTTTGAACTAACTGTTGGATTTGCAGAGGTGGAACGCATCCTGAGAGAATGATTTGGACAAACCCAAGATCCTCAACAATATCTACTCGAACTGATGATGACAACCCAGTGACCAGACGAGACGGCAAGAGCTTTTGCAGATAGATGTAGGATGCTAGGGCAACAGGCCCTACCACCACAGACCACCCCTGGCCAACGGGATTGGGCCTGTACATAGATGGACCAGACCATCCTTACATCCTTCATCCGAGGTTTGAAGAGCCAAGCAGCAACAATGCTACAGTTGTACCCACCAGCCAACCTGGAGGCAGCCATCAAGATTGGGGAGCGAATGGAGGGGATTGCCAGTGGACCATCAAAACCAAATCACCCAAATATCTTCATGGTGGAGACTGATCCAGGAGCAACAGGTCCTGCTGCAGCAGTAGCCCGAGTGGAAGCTGGAGTACCACCAGCTAGCAAACAGAATTGCTCTGCCTGCGGGAAACCTGGACACTATGCAAGGGAATGTAGGTCCAACAATTCCAATCATGATGGATGGAGAAGCATGCAACCCAAGGGCCAGTGACGAACAGGCGCAGCGCAACACCAATGGCAGAGGTGGTAGTCGATTCTGCTTTGTTTGTGGAAAAAGGGATCACCTGTCATTCAACTGCCCACAGAGGTGGACCCAACCCGCAGACCAAGTGGTTGCTGACAAGACCCAACAGCAAACTGGTTCCCCAAACGGGGAGGGGCCGGGAACCACCCTGTTTCCTGGCCAGTAGACTCGGAAACACTATATAAGCGGATTCCCAGCATCAACACCACCAATAGTGGGCTAATGGTGGAGGTGGAAATAATAGGGCTGACCAAAAGCTTGCTGGTAGACACAGGAGCCGAGACTTATATTTTGAGAGAAGCAATTCCAGGGGTTCCCATCAAGGCTGCAGGTATTCGAGCTAGAGAAGTTACAGGCACAGCTCTGGGCATCCTGGGCACTCAAGAAGTCACTTGCAAGGTGGCAAATTTGCAAGTAACCCATCAATTTGTAATAGCTATAGTGGACATAGCAGGAGATGGATTAATTGGCTGGGATGTCCTGAAGAAATTGGGGGCAGTGATTGATGCCAAGAACCAGATCATTACCTTCACGGGGGTTGCCACCTCAGTTATTGGCACAAATAATATCAAGGGAGCTGCCACTCAAGCTCTGGTTCAGAGACCTAACCCAGTGAGGACAAATATGCAGTCTCCTCAAGTGTCAACAATACAGAGACTAAGGGAGGATACCCAAGACAACATGAATTGGATCTCTGCAAGCAAAAACCACACCATTCCAGCTTATTCAGAAATGGCAGTCCAGGCGCAGACAAACTTGGCAGATGGTCAATTATTTGTAACAGAGCCCCTGAATCAACCACAACTTGGAATCTGCATTGGTTGCAGCCTCAATGTATCAAGGGCTGGCAACACTTTTGTGAGAGTGATGAACTTGACAGCTGCTCCCATTCAGATAGATGAACAGCAACATTTGGGGAGAGTAGATTTCCTAGAAATGAAGGATGATCAAGTGGAATCATTCCAAATACATGCCATCAGCTCCCTAGAAAACAGTGGCAAACTGCAAGAGACCCTCGTTAAAAAACCAAACACCTACCAAGAGGAGAAGCAGAACAGATTCAGGTAGTGCTGAAAAAGTATCAACACCTTTTTGGAGAGCCAGGTAGAGATGGTTGTCAGGTGAATGTTCAACACCGCATCCCTACAGCTGACTCAGCACCTATAGCCAAACGACCATATCGAGTGCCCTACCATCTCGGTCCTGTCATAGAAGAACATCTGGCAGACATGCTTGACAAAGGTATCATCTCTCCATCAACCAGCCTGTGGTTGGCACCAGTGGTGCTTGTGAAGAAGAAAACAACAGATGGCAGTACAAAGTGGCGATTTTGCACTGACTTCCGAGCACTGAATGAGATAACAAAAGCAGATGCTTACCCTCTTCCATTAATCAACGAGACCTTGGAGAATTTGGGGAGGTGCAAGTACTTCTCCACTATTGACTTACACAGTGGCTATCATCAAATTCCGATTGCACCAGAAGATCGTAAGAAGACTGGGTTCACCACCATTGGTGGACATTTCCAATATGAGAGGATGGCCTTTGGCCTAATTGGAGCACCTGCAACATTTCAAAGAATGATGGACCAGTTGCTAGCAAAGATCAAGGGATCAGAATGTCTAGTCTACTTGGATGATGTGGTGATCTTCAGTGACACAATCACCCAACATGCTGAAAGAATGGAGAATGTTTTTGCAATTCTACAAAAAGCCAACCTGAAGGTGAACATTGAGAAGTGTCATTTTGCTCAACCAGAAGTTAACTACTTGGGACATGTGGTGACCTCTGATGGCGTCAAACCTGACCCAGGGAAAATTGAGGTGGTGAAGGAATTTCCAACCCCAAAGAACGTCCGAGAGGTGCGGGGATTCCTGGGCCTTGCAGGCTACTACCGCCGGTTTGTCCCCAGCTTTGCTGAGTTAGCTGAACCACTTACTTCTCTCACCAAGTCAGATGTGAAATATCATTGGGATACCAAGCAGGATAAGGCGTTTCAGCAGCTCAAGGATATAAGTGCTCAGACATGGTATTGGTATACCCAGATTTCAGCCAACCATTCTTACTAGCCACGGATGCATCTGGCACAGCTATTGGAGCTGTTCTTTCCCAAGTGACAGATAAGGAAGAACAACCGGTAGCCTATGCTAGCCGGCAACTGAATGCAGCTGAGAGGAATTATTCAGTGACAGAATATGAACCACTGGCAGTGGTGTGGGCTACTCAGCAGTTCCACTGCTATTTGTTGGGTCAGAGATTCACCTTGATAACCGATCACGCAGCACTCCACTGGATGCTTAGCTTGAAGGATCCATCATCAAGACTCACCTGATGGGCCTTACGACTGGCCGAATATGACTATACTGTGTTACACAAACCTGGAAAGCACCACTCAAATGCAGATGCCTCAAGTAGGAGGATCATGACTACTGTTGTAATACAAGGACTGGATGATGAGTTAGTACAGACCCAGCAGCAGAACGATGACTGGTGCACAGAGTTGGTAAAGACTCAAAAGGGTACTACTGAGGATGGTATCATTTGGTAGACAAATGGCGATCCTGATAAATCTTCCTGGAGATTGGCCATACCAAGATCCCACAGGAATCAAGTGTTGGAGATCAACCATGATGCCCAATGGGCAGGTCATCCTGGGGTGGAATGCACATTGGCGCAAGTCAGGCAGCAATGCTATTGGCAAGGAATGGCCAATGAGGTGAAGGCTTACACCACTCTTGTGCCTTGCAAAAAACCCCAAAATCACTGGCAGCACCATTGGTCAAAGCCTACGAGCCAACCAGACCTATGGAAATGGTCAGCCTAGATATTGTTGGCCCATTACCCACTAGTAGTTCTGGGAATAGATACTTTCTCAGCTTCATCATCCATTTCACCAGATTGCTGAGGGTACTCCTTTGCCAAATCAGACTGCAGAAACTGTGGCTAGGGCATTCTTGAGAGTCATTATCACCCGACATAGAGTACCAGATCGATTGTTGACTGACCAGGGCAGAAACTTCTTATCAGAACTATTGACATCCACATGTAAGCTTCTAGGAATCAATAAACTGCGCACCACTGCATATCATCCCCAAGCAAATGGGTGCCTAGAAAGACTTCATTGAACCTTGAATGATAGTATTGCACACTTTGTGCAGAAAGATGGGACCGACTGGGACCAGTGGATCTCATATGCCCTCATGGCTTATCAAAGTGTGGCCCACGCATCAACAAGTTATTCACCACATTACATGCAACATGGTAGAGAAATGATTTTACCAGGGGAATTCCTCATCCCAAATGATCTAAAGGGGCTCCCTGTGGAAGAGCATGTGAAACAGTTGAAGCACCGGTTACAAGAAGCATTTAGTAAAGCCTTCAGAAACTCCAGCAAATCTGCTGAGCGGAGACTACAGACAACTAACAAAGAGAGAAAACTTGAAAATTTTCGGGAGGGAGAAATGGTCTACTTACATGACCCAGCACTAAGACCAGGAGATGCAAAGAAATGGCATCATCCTTGGGGAGGTCCCTACCAAATAAAGAAGAAAATCTCAGATGTGAACCACATGTTGAACTTGCCAGATGGTCAGCAAGTGATAGTTCACATCAATTGGATGAAGCCCTGCCTGGAAGGGAAAGCTACTGGAAGAGAGGTGGAGCAAGTAGACCAAATTCAACCAGAGGAAGAATTGACAACTTCCCCAGTACCTCAACCAGAAGACTCTAATGAGGAAGATTATCCACTGCTAGTAGATTCGGATAAAAAGACAGACAATGAGGAAGATCCAAGACCACAGCCAGAGGAGGTTGAGGGAGAAAATAATGTTGACCCAGAAGAAGAGGAAATCTTTGATCTACCCAGCCCAGATGTACCAGTAGATGACCCAAATGATGTCACCTATGAACCAGAAGAAGTAGAAGAAGAAAGGGTGACCCAACGATCACCCTACCCATTGAGGAACAGAGTGCCCTCCCTAACTTTAGTGCCTAAGGAACCAGCAAGCCACTTCTGAACTGAGTAAGGGGTGCTTGTTAGGGATGTGGGCAGGGAAGTGTTGGGAATATTGTAGGAGAAACCCAGACTGTAATAGCTTGATTGAACAAGAAACTGAAGATAGAAAGTAAAAAGTGAGTAAGTAACAAAAGAATAACTGAGAACCTAGGAGTAATGACAGTTTTATTTTTACAGGACAACCAACCCTATCTGATCATGAGTCCAAGGACTTAGGGGTGTGGTTCGTGCGACAGGGGAGTGTGCTGTTGACTGGAGACTGTTGGTGAATAATAGTATCAATTAATGCAACTGAGATTTGTCAAGGAATAGGGGAGCTGAGAGCCCAGGTGGAGGCTGCTCAGGCGACATGGATGAAGGCAAGTGTCAGAGTACCAGAGTTAGAAGTGTATAAGGAGTTTTTGAATCGCCTGATTAATCCAGGGCTTCAACTGGAAGAGGCTGGGCAAGCCTTGAAGGACTTATTACCATCAGGGCGACCTCGTTGAGGCCTGATGAACCTGGGAGGAAAAGTAATTAGAATGCTGTTTGGAACAGCTGAGCAGGAGGATGTGGAGCACCTCGAGAGAACCATGAAGCATCTGGAGGGACAAACTGCAGAGATTGTCCACCTTCAGCATGAACATGTAACCGTAACCCAACAGCTGAGCCGACGAACACAGGCGAATACTGAACTGATCCGACAACTTGCGGCAAGATTCAGCAAAGAAGCAGAAGCAATTGGTGCATGGGCAAACCAGGTGAATCAGAAAATCTCAACAGATGACACACTTTTACGGATTACAGTAAACATCACGACTAAGTTACAGGACTTGGAGCTGGCGGTCATGACTGGGTTATTAGAATTAGGAAATTTGTTGTTAGCCATAGAAAATGTATCTAGATATAAGTTTAGCATAGGCTCAATCACTCCTTATGAGTTAGGGAAACTTCTTGTCAAAGTCCAAACTAGTCTGCCAAGGGGGTAAGGGCTGTTGGAGGGGCTGAACCAGTCTTATCACTACTACCGGCTAGCTCAGACTTGGGCGATCTCAGTGGATGGCATCATTAAGATCCTGGTAGACTTACCACTGACAGAAGCAGGAAGGCGATTTGAGTTGTTTCAGGCCCATCCCATCCCAGTTGCAGATCAGACCAACCGCCTGGCAACCCATGTGCATCTACACCAGCATCACCTCCTCATCAGTGAGGATCGGCAATGATATGCAGAACCAACCCAAGAGCTGCTTGCCTAATGTTTACCTGGCGAGGTAATCATCTGCCCAGCTCAGTTGCCTGTGTTCAAGAGTCACCAGTTATCCTGTCTGAGTGTGCTGTTCCTGGAGGATTCAGCCACAGCCCTACAACTTTGCCCTAGAACTGCATTGCTGGGCCAACCCCCTGATACCTGGATCTGGGATGAACCCAGAAACATGTGGATCTACGGCGTGGCCACCTCTGAGTGATTGGTGTCCCACTGCCGGCAAGGAGACAAGACCACCATCACCCAAGTTGACATCACTGGCCTTGATGAGGTCAAAGCAACAGCTGGCTGAATCCTCTCCACCAACCCCGTATGACCTGCTACCAACTACTAGAGCTGGAGGGGATTTGGAGCTGCCCAAGCGAGTATTGACCATGGCAGCACCCCTGCCCATGGTGCTCCAACTTCCAATGACACCCAGGGGCCACCAGAGCTGCAGAAGCTGATGAGCGACATAAAGCAGGAGGGGAACATCAGGCCTACCCGAGACCACCCTGGACAACATCCACCAGAGATTGGCAGATTTCGACCTTGAGGCAGGGGCTGAGCACACCACCATCATCTTGCTGGCATTCGGTGGAGGCCTCTTGGCGGTCACCACCTGTGCCATCCTGCTGTACTGGAGGGGATCTCTACAGCTGCCATGGAGAAGCCACAAAGTCGTGACTACTCCAACCCCAGGACCATCATCAGCAGCAGAAGACCAACCAGCAGCAGAGTGCATCGAGATGAATCCTGTGTCAGTGACAGAGCAAGGCTCCAGTGCTTGTGAAAGTGATGGAGCAAAGCTCCCCAAGTGAAACCCACCCTCTTGTTTGAAGGGGAGGGTAATGTAATAGAGTGGAAATCATATTGATAAAAAAGTGACGGTGTTCTTAACAATGGCTGATGCCTCAGCATTTTAGCGCCTGGCCTTAGCACCGGCGCAAGACAGTGTCTCTGTCTAACTCAAGTAGAATTAGTACTCTCTTTCTCTCTCTTGACAGTGGCATGATTTTTATTCTCGTGGGAAAACTTTTCCCAGGCTAGAGAAATAATAGGTCATTGCTAATAGAGAATTAAAAAATGGTGCAGTAGCCGGGAGACAGTGTTAGCAAGCGTATCCAGCCTGGACAGGTTCCACTGGACTATCCTTACAGCATAATGGTGTTATCAGTTCTTTTACTATTGATGGCGATTGGTGAGTAAAAAACTTGAATCTTTACCTATTACCGAATTCAGTTCAAAATTGTTTTTTTTTTTAACTACAGGCAGACTAGGGCGGGCTCCCTTTTGTTTTGTTTATCAAGTAACAAGAATTTTGAATAATTATTCTGATAGCTTCTAATGGAAAGAGAAAGAGAGTAAATGACCTGTGGATGTTGTTATCTTGATTAGGTTATAGAACGATTTTTAATCATTAATTCAATTTTAGATTTTTCTTCGACTTTTGACAACTTAATTTCGATTTTAAATTGAATCTATATTGGAGAGTTTATGTGTTATCTGATTAGGCTATTGAACAATTTTAATTTTTTTTTTCTTTAATTCAGTTTTTGATTTTTTTCTTTGATTTTGATAATTTGATTTCTAATTTCATTTGAATCTTTATTGAGGAATTTATAATTTGAATCTTTTATTGAGTAATTTTAGTTTATTTCCCTTTTGATATTCATTGAGGTCAGTAGGGTAATTTTGTAGGAGCTGGGACAATTATTGATAACCTAATAGTTTTGTTCTTTTATTTCAATTAACCAATTATCATTGAATGAGAATACTGTGTTAGCTATAGATTTTTGATATTCATTGATGTTCAGTAGAATAGTCTTGTAGATTCTGGGACAAGTATTGACAACTAATAGAATTGTTCTTTTATTTTAATCAACCAAATCTTATGAATGAAAATATTGTGCTCGTTATAGATTTCTGATATTCATCAAGATTAGTAGTATAAATTTTGGAGTTTCAGAACCTGTAGTAATTATATTCTGTTGAGATAGTTTTATTCTTGCAGTTAGTTAATAAGAGAATTTGGCAAGGCCACCCTTGTGCCCTGAAGGAGAAGGGCGTAGAATATAAGCATTTGTCGGACATCTTTGTTTTTCTGCCGCACCACCCCAACCCCTAGTTCGGTTACATAGAGATAGATGATTCTGTTATCAGATGGGCAACCATCATTGAATCGTCGTTCCCAACTGATAGTTGCAAGGCTCATCGACGAGAATTAAATACATATTTAGGCAAGATGGAACTTCCACCTGGGCTCCCCACCTATAAAGCCATTCGATTATAATAATTAACCACATTATACACATAATGAAGGATTTAATACGAAAAATGATACCATTATTTCTGAATATTATTTGAATTATTCTGCTCCTTATTTCATCTTATTCTTCACTATTCTTTTGACATGGTTGTATGATGATAAGAATTCAATTTTTTGATTATTGAATGATACTTGCACAAATCATTGATTACAACTTTCATTTTAACCTTTTAGTTTGTTCATTGCAAGATATGGATTATAATAATTGGAAAAGGGTAAATATAGTTTTAGATAATAATTAGTATAGCAAGTTTTAGTTTATGGATGCATTGTCTTGATTATAAATGTAAGACAATACAGTAAGAATTTTATTCAATCGAGAAATAGTTTGATACTCTTGGCAATTCATTGATGACTCACTTTGAGAGGTCCAGTGAATTAATAACACTGGCGAATTATTTTTTATTAGATTAAATGCAATTACTTGTGGAAAGAAAAACAGGCTCAAACCCAAAACTGTTCCAATCCCAATTTGAACAACTATTCTCAGTCCAAAAATAGGTTATGAGAGCCAAATTTTAAAATGAACAATTATTATCACTATTCCAATAGAACTTATTTACTCCTATCAGGAGTATGACAGGGTGATGGGCAATCGCCAATTCTCTTCAATATAGCCATCAAGGAAGCACTCCAAAAAATTGCAAATGGGGATGAAGACATAAAAATTGGATCTGGAATCAATACACTAGCGTTTGCTGATGACATGGTAATTTTCGCAGAAAATATAGATGACCCAAGTCAATTACAGTAGAACTCCGACTATCTGAATCACTTTCAGAAAAAATTTGTCCAAAAAAAGTCCAAGTGCGCTATAATTCTTCCCCCTGCAATGCCAGTGTTTGCATGTTCAATCACTATTCTCCTTCCCTTGTACATAAGTACATTCTATTTTTATTTAAAATATATGTGAAAATATAATGTTTCTTTTATTCAATTCAATAAAAAATAGTGCAATATCAAAACGTAGATTTTTTTCTCTCCAATGGCAATTAAAAAAAAAAACTCCAATCATCGAAATATTTGATTATCCAAATGGGTCCCGGTCCCCATTAATTCAGATAATAATTATCCAATATACTCTAATTAGAGGAGTTCTACTGTATTGGCAGAAGTGTTCATGGAGGAAGCTGAAATTGGACTGAAAGTAAATAATACAAAAATGAAATATATGTACATTTCACAAGAAATTGAGATAACATAGACCAAGGTTCTCTCCAAGTGAACGATCAGTACTTTGAAAAAGTAGACACTTTCAAGTATTTAGGCGTTGTCATTTCTGAAGAAAACACAGAAGTGACAGAAATACAGAATAGGCTAAACCTTGTGAACAGATGTTTCTATACATGCAACAAACTTATGTCCTCAAAATTGTTATCACAAACTACCAAAATGAAACCATTATCAGTCCAATATTGCTCTATGGTGCTGTGACATGGTAGTTAGATAGAAGGGAGGAAAGGAAATTGATTGTATTTGAGAACAAGGTCCTTAGATGGACCTATAAATGATGGAGGAGAGTGGAGGAAGAGACACAACAGAAAACTTCAAGACCATTATAGAGAGCCAGATGTAGTAGGCGAGTTCAAGTGTAGGAGGATCAGATGGGCTGCGCATGTTTTGAGAAGAAAAGAGGACAGCAATCTCAATCGAGAGTTGAAAAGAAATCCAGAAGGACGACGACCGAGAGGAAGACCACGACAGAAATGGTGGAGTCAAGTGAAGGCTGATATGAATAGAATATTGGAGCAACCGAGGAGGACGTGGAGAATTGAGAGAGGTGGAGGGACTTTGTTGGTGTGGCTGAGTATCTACTTGGATATGTATGGCCATGGCAGTAAGTAAGTACTGTATACCAATAAAATATTGTTTGTATTTTGAAATAGTTGATAATATTATTAAAATATAGTAATAGAATAAGAGTGAAATCAAAAATAAATAATTGAGAATGTGCAAAAATCTGAATAAACTTGAAAATTTATTGTGAAGCACATTGCCCACTTAGCGCCTTGCCAATTTGGTATTTCAGTCATACTAAAGTGCAAGATAAATTACTTTTAACATGGCTCTTCCTCAAAGCCGGAGAGGTCCGATGCTCTATCCTCCACTAATCACTCCCACTACCTAGCAGCATTCTCCTTCTTTTGTGTCTGAGTGAGAGAGCTTTGTAACGCGGCAACACTCCCCTCCATCTATTGCTGGAAATGTTCCAAGTAGTGAACTGGTCAGCAGGTGTATTGGTTTGTGTATGTTACAGAGATGTTTTCATCACAAGAACATGAAGCAAAATGACACGGCGCATCCAATTGTGCACAGTATGTCCGTCTGTGTCCACGCTACAAACTGTGGAGGGAGAAATGGGTTTCTCCTCTTCATGTTAAAAGTAATTTATCTCGCACTTTATATACCTAGTCCTACTCTATACCTTACTATTAATTTTGAAATCAAACGCTTGAAGATTGGTAAGTTTTCAAGAAATGTAGTTAAGAGCCAAAAATATTGTAGCATGGATTTGAAGGATTTTCTATCATTGTGACATGAAACATTTTATCGACTTGTGTTATTTTCTATGAACGTGTGATGCACATTGCCTACTTAGCACCTTTGCACGGCATGTATTCCCATGATGTTGGATGATGCATGTCTGACATATGCGTAAATGTTGTGTCATCCTAATAGGACTTATATAAGTTCTAATCACCAAGAATTATCACAATTTTGCAATGAATATGTTAATAAGGCACTTAACAAGTGAGGCAACAAGATAAACTAGTGTTACATTCATGTATTTCCTGAACTTTTATACCACCAGTAACTTTCAATTGATTTAAGTGAAAACAAGATTAGGGTAGTGATATGGATTCACTTGAATCAGAAATCTTATTATTATTGAATTCTTAGGAGTTGACATAATCTAATCACAGATCTAACTTAGTCTATGATTTAATCCTTATCATTGTAAAGTTGCTAATAGAGTTTGCGAACCAGTTGACAGGGCAAAGTCTTCACTTTTTCTTATTAGAAACGCTGCATTCATAAAATACGAATAGCAAGAAATTATCTACAAAAATGTGCTGGGTGCAGACCAGGGTCCATACGGTAGGAGTTTAGATAATACAAATTCTAAGGTCAATCCATTAATTAACAGCCATAGCGAGTTTTTTTCTAGTTTCAATAATAATTAAAATTAGTCTGTTCTTGCAATTATTATTGTTCAACAGTGAACATAATGTAAAATAAATTGTTTACTAACTTTTCCTCTCCTTTAGTTGTCATCAATCACACCCACCAAAACCAGTATCTTTCTTCTCATTTCTTCTAATATTACAAATGCAAGTTTGTATTTGTATGGTAACACATGGCACAGTGGTGAAAGAAAATACCTTATTCTTCCCTCCTTCAGAAACGCTTATGCAAAGGAACTGATGACCTTATTGAAAGCAATTCTCTCCCTCTCAATTTCAGTAGCCTCAGTAGGGGGGCAAGGAATGTGAAATTGATGTGTTCTTCTCAATCGTACAGATAATTTTCCCTTGCTCTAAAAAGGCATTAACATAGGGAGTGAAAGTAGTGCAATGACAAAATAATTACATTAATTTATTTTCTATTAACATATTTTATCATGGCTACTTGTCTTGTTAATTAAAAAATAATTTTATAGTAGGCTACCCTTTTTTCAAACTTGTTTATTTAAAATACATAAATACAATAACAAATCTCGGAATGTTGAATCCATTATTAATTTTTTTAAAAAAAAGGTGTTTTTTCTAACTATCATAAAAGACACCTTACCATAATTCAACATTATGCATGTACGGTAATACATTAATATTCAACATTGCACTTTCCATACATACCGAATCAACATCCTCTGCTTCTCCTAATACAATTTAGAAGAAAAAATTGAGTTAAATATTGAGCAAGGACATCTCCTTAATGTAATTTGTGTCATGAAGTGGATTTCTTTTCAAGGAAGTGGCACTTGCGTGAGTAAAATCAGATTTCATGAAAAGCACAAGAACGAGAGTGAAAGAAAAAGCTTACTCTTACATCCCTTGAAAAATTTCATTCACAGTGTCAACTCTGTAAGTGTACCACATGTAGTTACACACACACATATATTTCTATAAATGCTATAGATTGAACGTAACTTGAAAAGCATATAGTATGATGTGATCATGTGCATTTCAAGTTTCATTTTATCTGGTAAAATTTATGAAAAATCGTACATCCAAAAATAGATGTATATGTAACTGGCTTCAAATATCAATGTTTATTGCAGAACCTAAAAAGTGCTTATCGTAGAAAAAATATTACATCATAATATCACTCTCTGAGATCCTTCATAATTTCCTCTAGAAAATTGTTTCTAAGTAGTATGAGTAGGAATAAACAATAAATCATACGGTACTAACTTCATAATTTGATTTCTTAGGACCAAGGCACACGAGGCGATTTTTCAGGCATTTACAGATGAGTCGGCAGGGCAGAAACTGCTGATTGGGTAGGCGTTCGGGAATCAGTTGATAATCAGCCAATCAGAGAGCTTTCTGTCCTAACGACTCGTTTGACGATGCTTCATAAGGCTTGGACCTTTTCTTTTTTATAATTCTTCAATTTGTTATAACTCAACTTTTTAGTTTCCTGAAAAATACATTTTCGTTACCTAACGGGTTTTTGAACTGATGACTCCAAGTGATAGAAAAAATCGAAATTGACCATTACTATATAGAATTATAATTATTAGCTTCTCAGATTTATAGGAAATGAAGTCAATTGAACTCTTTTCCATTTGGAAGGTGGAAAACTGGACGGGAAATTTTGTCGACTGAAGAAGAAAATGTGACCCATCACTTAATATGGTTTACAATATATGTGAAAGGTCATCTTCTTCACTTATTAAAAATTATTGCCCATGTTGCTTTTCCTGCACAGGTAAAATCGTGTAATGTACCTGCAGGCTAAATGTCCAGTAACATTCTCCATTTAATTATGATATTATGTGACAGGTTTACAATTTATTAGAATTTTACCATACCATCACAAGTCCTGTTCACATAACACTGATACTACAAATTTAAATTGAATTGTATGATTTTGGAACTTGTTCTGCACATCTTCAAAATCAAACATCCCTAATCACATTGTACATAGGGACAAGGGTAGCTTCCACAAGCTGCAGCAAGAACGCATGATTGGAAATGTAATGTACATTTTTTGAGTTCGGGACATTTCTTATTCCGCGGCCCCTTGACAGCTCTAGTCTAGTGGAAGCTACTATTGTTCCTGTATGCAGGCAGTTTCAAAACAATCGACTTTTTTCAATTCTCCACGTGTTTAATTATGTATTCAATTTCAATACAATATTAACTGAAGTCAGTGAACCATCTATTCTATGAGAATAATCATTGTATTGCTACAATTTGGAAGCAGAAGATGGCGGATTTTTACTACAATTTCAAACTATGAGTAACACATTATTGAAAACCATGTTTGGTCATTTATTGGAGGACAGAAGGACAGTTAGAATAAATCTTCAAAAACATTAGCTTACAATCTTTGATATAATTCAATGCAAAAAACACAATTCAAATTGGAATAATAATAATAAAAAAGGTAATAATATATCAAGGAATTTTAATTATTGTCAACTGATAATTATATTTGATATACATGAATTGTTTATGTTTACATCTTTCGAACAGAAACGTTCATTTGAAGCTTGGCCTCCAGCGGTGTTTATTCCAGAACCTGAAAAAGATATAATATTTATGAAATAAACAATAAATTCAAATAAAAAATAAATTATGTCTTAGTAGCATTTGAATGCTGGGTGTTTTGCTAACAATTGATTTTTCACCAGATTGAAGTCGAGTTGGCAATTACAGCCATCGATTCATATTAGAAGTACATTCAACACAGTAGATACTCATACTCACAACTCAATACAAATGTATTCAATGAATCAAACCACCATAATTATGCTAATTGTAAGTGATTGGAAAATTTTGATCAAGATGAGTATTTTTATATATTTTTAAATTAATTAATAAAATCATGTATTTATAATTCAATTGATTAATGAGAAGTCGCTAAAACGGGTGAGAGATAAATCTGTTTGCTGCATATGTTCGGAATTTTACGCTGTCATATATCATCAATTTATTACTATAACAAGGTTAACAAAGGATTTATGAAATGATTGAATTACATATTAAATTTTACAGTTCAAACAATTGAATGTCAATCTAGTTTTCCCATTTTGTGAAATTCGCTAATTAACAGCTGAAAGAAAGCGACCTAGTTGAGTGACTAAATTGAGAAGTTGGAATTTTTGAAAATTACGTATGATGATAATATAAGGAGACTTGATTTGCTGGAAGAATCTATTTTCTAATCGATGCAAGTGATAGGCCGTTGAAGGGTTAAGATAGGAGTGATCAGAATGATGATGTCACTCCATCATCGGGGCGCCCCTAACAGCGCCAACACGCCACCATTCTCTATGGCCGACGGCATTAGAGCGGTGCAATGCCCCCCTCGATGGTTGCCTTAATTTGATGTTAGGTCATCTAATTCTGGATGAACAGAATTCCGGCTGGACATTTGACCACATTTGCAAGACCCCAGAGAAATATCATCACTTTGGAAGGTTTCCATTTGCAGTTGTTGTCTTTCTATGTGCCTCACCCAAACATGTTGCAGATCGTCGGTGAGTAGCATTATTTTCAGTAGCAATTTTTCATCTGTGAATCAGATGATTCTGATTAACTAGCATTCAACTTGAAATTACTGTACAAAGTATTTTTAGTACAAAATATTCGAATTGATAATTCACCCTCAAAGTGAGATTTCCCCTCAAAGTGACACCATCAGAAAGGTACACAAAAATTACAGCAATACAAATTATCTACAATAGCTAAAATTATGTTAGAGAAACAATAATCTATTCAACGATGGCTAGAAATGTGCAATATGTTCATTTAGTCAGAAAAGGTATTTAATCTGCTGTTTTAGCACATTTGGAATTCAGACAATATGAATGTCATCCGACAACAATGTCTGTCGTCGTCGAAGTCTGCAGTTTATTCATGAACCAAAACCCACCTTACAGACTCACGTGCCACAAACACGTACATTTCACTTTTCATCAGCTGATTCTAAGTATATTGATGCCTGTTATATCTGTATTTGAGCAGAAACAGTAAGATTCAGAATGATATAATAAACATCAGCATCAGCAGACAAAAAGTTAAATGCGTGTTCTTGGAGCGTAATTGGTATTGAAATTCCAGTGCACACTGGAATTTTTGATAGGTTAGGAGTAGTATAAAAAGGCTGGTTCTGGAGCACAAGTGCTCCAGAACCTGCCTTCACCTCAAGGTCATCCAGGTCAACCAAACCTAACCTCAAGGTCACCCAAGGTCACCAAACCTAACCTCAAGGTCATCCAGGTCAACCAAACCTAACCTCAAGGTCATCTAGGTCAACCAAACCTAACCTCAAGGTCATCCAGGTCAACCAAACCTGACCTCAAGGTCATCTAGGTCAACCAAACCTAACCTCAAGGTCATCTAGGTCAACCAAACCTAACCTCAAGGTCATCTAGGTCAACCAAACCTAACCTCAAGATCATCCTTGAAAAAAAATAAAATAAAAAAAAAATTAAAAACACATAAAATCGGGAATAAATGGGAAAAAAGGGGGAAAAAATGGGATATTGTGTCTTGTGCAGTTGTGCCGCCAGTACGTGTGTGTGCCACCAGTACGTGTGTGTGTGATTTTGGTGTATTGGTTTTGGATTACTTTCATCTTTATCAACATCAAGAGTAAGTACCAGTGCATTTTATAGTTATATATATATTTATATTATATTCCTGATTTGACAATTAAGTTCAAAAGAGTAGAATTTTGAAGTAGATGGTTTGAGACTGACAATTAAATTCTTAAATGACTTAAATTCGAAAATGACAAGTTCAATTATGAATTAGGTTCCAATACATAGAGTAAATGACATAGTCAAAAATGACTAGTGTAATTATGAATTAGGTTCCAATACATACAAGTTGAGAGTTTAATTGTGAATTAGGTTCTTTGAGTTGGTGGTTGTAATTCATCCTAACCTAAAAAACGTATAATCACAAAGTAGATCCTTGACCCCCATTCACATTCCCCCACCCCCCATACAGCTCTGGACCATCATCCCCTAGAACATTCGATATAAACACCTATGAACCTCCATCCCCGACACACCCACACATCCGACCCACGATCCTAGATATTGATACTGATTCACCACCTTCATCCCCAACATCTGTTGATAGTGATGAATATCACTATATATAGAGTTGAATATATATAGTATATATAGAGTTGAATACTGTATACCATACTTATACAATATTGTTTTGCATTGTTCCAGATGAGCAAACTCCAAACTACATCATCTTCAGTATCATCAATCTTTCAGACATCATCAACCAAGCGTGCATGACCCTACTGGATGAGGAGTCGAAATTCGAAGGAAATTCCAGTGGATGGAGTTTGCTTATCATTGATGGATTGCTCATCAGAAGTAGACCTCAATCCACAACACCAGTCATCGAACCGCCACCAGTCGCCCCACCATCGCCACCAGTCAGCCCACCACCGCCACCAGTCACCCCACCATTGCCACCAGTTGCCCCACTATTGCCGCCAGTCACCCCACTATCGCCACCAGTCGCCCCACTATCGCCACCAGTCGTCCCATCATCGCCATCAGTCGCCCCACTATCGCCACCAGTCGCCCCACTATCGCCGCTAGTCGCCCCACTATCGTCACTAGTCGTCCCACCATCGCCACCAGTCAGCCCACCACCGCCGCCAATCATCCCACCAGCTGAGGCCAAGATGGTTTCAATTTGGCAGTAGCCCTCATCACACCAATCTGTTAATATCGAATGATTAGCATAATAGACTATTTAAAGTTGATGACATAGATTTTATCAGTCAGTATGGATAAGACTGTGATAGCGAGAGAGCTGCACAAGCAGGCTCGAAGGAGGTTCCCTACATGAATGGTTACTGTGAAAGGTCTTGATGATCTTTATCAGGCTGATCTTGTAGAGATGCTACCATATGCAAGACAGAACTAAGGCTATAGATATATTATTACAATAATCAATTGTCTTAGTAAGTTTGCTTTTGCTATACCAATGAAAAATAAGTCGGCCGATGAAGTGGTTAAGGCAATGCAGCCTATATTTGAACAGAATCCCATGAAGAATTTGCAAACTGATGACGGAAAGGAATGGTTTAATAGTAAGTTTCAATAGCTTGTGCAAAAGTATGGCATCAATCATTATTCAACTTTTTCTGATAAGAAAGCATCTATAGTTGAACGTTTCAATAGATCGCTCAAACATCTTATGTGGACAAAGTTTACTGAACAAGGAACCTATTTGTGGACAGGCATCCTAACCTCACTCTTGAAAGAGTACAATGAACGGGTCCATCGAACAACAGGTATGCAGCCAGTTGACGTTAAGAGCAAGAAGCATGAGAGGCTGTTGCTTTCCAGGCTCAGCAAACAAAGACAAGAATATAAGGAAAAGTTGGTCAGCAAACCTCAAAACAAGTTTTATCCAGGTCCCAGTCAGAGTATTGAGCCTGGTGATAAAGTGAGAATCAGCAAGTATAAAAAGACGTTTGACAAGGGATATCTAGCCAATTGGACTAATGAACTGTTCACAGTAAGACATGTGTGACCTACAGTGCCTGTAACCTATGAATTGGAGGACTATAGAGGTGAACCCATTGAAGGAGGATTCTATTCTGAAGAAATTGTAAAGACAAAAGTTCCCAGTGTTTTCGAAATTGAAAAAGTGTTGAGGAAAAGAGGGAATAAACTGTTGGTATGCTGGAAAGGATATAGCTCCAGTCACGACTCATGGATTGATAAGAACAATCTTGTGTAAGATGAAACAGGTTGTGCAACAGAAAAACCAGTTTAGAGTTATCGATTTTGACAAAGTGATTAGGGGGTGTGGCTTGGTAGAAATGGATACAAAGAAAAAGCATCATGGACCATTGTTCCCCAATCATATGATGTGGACCTTCTGGTTGCAACAAAACCAACCTACTATTCAACATGCTTTTCGATGAGAAAGGAATTCACTTTTCAAACATCTACCTTTCTTCAAAGACTACATTCCAGTCCAAGTATGAGCTGCTCCGTACAATCATGCAAGGACTTGCAGGAAATGGAATAAACTATGTGGAATAAACTAATAAACTATCGAGTGTGATACAAGTGAAGAAATACCCGACCCGCATGAGCTGCCACCCAACTCAATAATTATTTTCGACGATGTGATTTGTGAGCAGCAGGATACCATCAGGAAGTACTTTAGTGCAGGCCGACACAGTGACGTTGATGTGTTTTATCTAGCACAGACCTATAGCCGCATTCCAAAACAGCTGATTCGTGACAATGCAAACTTTCTAGTCATGTTTCAGCAGGATGAGCTAAACATGAAACACTTGTACTGAGATCATGTCGGCGCTGACATGACCTTTGATCAGTTTAAGGATATGTGTAACAAGGTTTGGTCAGTGGGGGTTGCACACTCATTCCTAGTGATTGATTGGACATTGGAGAGAAATGGAGGGCGCTACAGGAATGGGGCTTGATACGTATTTAGTTGATGCATAGTGTCATTTGAGCTTCAACTGACAGCGTGTTGGTACGCTGAGCAAGATGGACGTCTCCAGCAATAGACACCGTCAAAAGACTGTAGAAGAGATTGCACCAACCATCAAGGCAATTGCAAAGTTGTGACGTAACATCAAAAGGAAACACAAGGAACTGACTCTTGGAAGGCAAGTGGCAGAGAAGCAGCATGCAAAACACTTTAAACCACTAACTGAACAACTTGACAATATAGTTGAAGTTCTAAATCAGCATTTGGCAACACCACCACCACCACAGCCAGCAGCAGCAGCAGCACAACCACTACATGAACAATCTCCAGAGCCACGCCCACATCACAGACGTTTTGCAGTTCATGTAGGTCATCATGCACCACATACACCGCCACCTACACCATTGCTGTCCCGACCCCTGAAACAAGCGGTAAGACGTCTGCCCAAAATTGGTGAGGAGTCTCCTTTGACCTTTGAAGGAATTGGAGAAGCTTCGCAGTTAAGCCCAGTTCCAAGTACCTCGAGTACTGCACGCAAATTGTGGCCATCTGCAAGTGCCAATGATGATGAAAGTGATGTGATGGATGTGGATGAGGAGGAGGAGGAGGGTGCTACTGATCAGGAAGCATTACTAACCAGCAGTCAAAAGAGGATTCGACAAGCAATGACCGAGGTTGGATTGACTGGAACACCAGTGGGGCGTTATCTCCATAGAGCTATGAGTGGTGATAGCAGCTCTGACAAAACATATGGACCAGAAGTTGTTGGTAATGACTACTATTTGGGTAACAAACTGTTAACCTTTGGAAGTGATGGAAGAAAGATTGTTCTGAATGACCCTAACAATCCTTCAAACGTGACTAGATTTGATGCAACACGTGGACTTTGTGAACTCATTTTCAAAAAGAAACCCATTACTCCATTGGCTAGAGATGAGGTGGCATACACTCGGATATTACACATTACAAACTTGTATAAGGAAAATCATGATCCAGATGGTAAGAGTAAAAACTCGAATGATACAAAGTATAGAACAGTGATCCATAAACTGCTCAATAATACTAAACCCAAGTATAGCAAGGTCAGTGGCAGAGGACTTGTGGTGCCATTCAATATGGTGGCAAACAACCATACCAAGATTGATAGAGAATCAGCTTCGATGTTCTCCTATTTTTCTCCACTACTATTATAACTTGGACCTCACTATATTTATTGAGCAGAGACAGTGCAGTCGAATTTCAGCCAACTAGAGAATACAGCATTACATTTCTACAAAGAGGGATGAAGATGTTGTACATTCATTTACTTCAAAACAAAATAAGCCTTAATTTGTACTGAAATTGATTCTCTTTTTGAGATACAGTGAAATCTCTTTTAATGGACACCTTCAAATAATGGACATCTCTCAATAATGGACAAATTCTTATTCCCCGCTATTTCTCCATAAGAGGAATATACATCATTATTTCTTAATAGTGGACTCTCTCTATAACAATTAATGGAACAGAAATAGCCCAACAGTTAGGTGTTGATGATTTTAAAGCATCGTCAGGATGGTTAAAAAACTTAGAATCTGACATAACATGAATTTGAAGAGCTATTTATAATAGGGAAAGCTGACAAACCAAGATGTTTCAAGGGGGTTGACATAAACCAATTGAATGTTCAATGGCATTCTAATAAATGAGCCTGGATGACTAGAGACCTATAATGACTGACTTTACATTCAATTTTGATAGATGAAGAGGCAAAATAATAGAAGGGTGTGTTAATTTCTTGACAACGCTGCATGTTATCATCCTGTGAACATCATCTTGGAAAATGTGAAGTTGATATTTTTTTCACCGAATGTCACTTCAGCCTGTCAACCACTGGATCGAGGGGTGATAGAAAACTTTGATAATAAGAAGATATTCATTCTCCGTTGATAAAAAACTTTGAAGTTTTTTATAGACAAAGTATTTTGCATCATATTCTAGCGAAGATAGAAAATGTTGCATCATTCTATACCTTCTCATTACCTTCTCTATATCAAAAAGTGGATGAACACAAGTTCTCAATAGCAGACAACTCTTTATAGCGGACATTTTACTAATCCACAGAGGTGTCTGCTATTGGGAGAAACAAATAACATTGATACTCACTCAACTCCTGCGTGTGACTTATTCTTATTTCCATCATATCCATTAACCCTTGATCTATAACAAACTCCAATTCTTCGGATTCATTATCTTCATGAATTTCGGGTTTGACCTATAAATAGAAATAAATTTATATCAATCACAAGAGCGATATTAGTTGATATCAATTATTTAGATCTTAGAACGCTTATTATTATCAAAACGCCATTATTTGATATTTGTAATATCTTAAAAATGAAACTAGGAACTGAATACTAATGCAAAACTCTAAAGCTGCGTTTACACCGGCTATAACAAAAGTCATTAAAATATTATGTTAGTAATATTTTCTTCAATAACTAGGAATTTTCATTTAAAAACACAAGTTATTAACTTTTGTTAACAGAAATTTTTGATAATTCAGTCAAGTTAATAACATTTTGTTAAAAACTTGTGTTATTAACTCTGGTGTGAATGCAGCTTAAGGAAGATTTAAGTCTAGCTTGTGTTATATTGTGAATATTTTTTTCATCAACATTTGACTGGATTCATGTACAGTAATTGGTTAATTAGCTTCATTTTCTATGCCATCTGCAAGAAGTCAAAGCGGAATACTATGGTAACCTCAGGTGGTCAGGTGAGGGAATAGCAGTTCGTTGAATGCCGATTGGTAGGGCCAACGATAACACAAACATCTCTAACGCTCCTCATCAACAGAGAGCTCACTTTGATCGATTTGCAGAAGGTGTCGCTGTGTCGAGCATTGATAACTCTTAAAATATAAATTTTTCAATCAATGCTCACAAGATGATGGGCGACGCATTATAAACATTGTTGGCAATAATGTCCACATTATTATTCAAGATCTTCATACATGCACACTACAAATACTCATAAAATGCAGAATTCAACATACACAACACAAAAGTGAGTAGATAAAAGAGGAATAGCAGCATCTACATGGAAAACTGGAAGTTTCCATTTAATATAATAAGCCCTCTCAATCGATTTATTCTTAACATCATTATTAGTAGGTCTTCAACAAATAAAGAAAGACTGCTACAGATAAAGGAGAGCTATTGATTATGAAATAAAAGCAATCCATACAGGGTATGTCAATATCCTCAGTCTTCAAGCTTTCCCTGCATGACTGTGTTTCTAAAATTGTCAAACAACCGCTCTGCCATTTTTGCCATATTAGAACTTTTGAAGAATGGCAAAAATTACCCCATAGGCATGTAACCTCCCCAGATGGGGGGGTAGAAGATCTCTAAATTCTAAAGGGCGAGTCATGGGACTTGATAAATAACTAAGTTTTTGCTCTCTAACTTTCACATTTTATTGACTGAACTAACTACTAGAATTTTGACAACAAACAATCTGTAACAACGTATTGCACATTCTATTACTCAAGAAAACTGCCTGTAAGATTTTGCTAACTCTGATTTGAAAGCCTAACTGTTTACGATGGTAGTGTGGACTTTACTCATTTCTCTACTCCAAATGAATAATTAGGAACCCGGTCAATTTGGGGATTTAAACACGAGCAAGACAAATATAATGGCACTCTTTCAAACTCTTGTTACTACACTATTTTTATGATTCACTGATATTAATCTTCAACAAACATTCACTTCACTAATTATCAATAGACTTTTCAAAAATGATATAGTTTAACAAATTTAAACAAACATGTTAATTCTGGGCCCTCGAGGCCCGAGGCTACCTCTGGATTATATGTGATTCCAGCCACGGCTTGATTGGGACTGCAGTTTCCATGCAAATTATGTTCCCCTTCCACCAACGAGATGACGGTTACCTCAGGCTGAAGAAGATATATCAACAGGATATTGTCAACTCAAAGATCATCTGGAATGAGGGTCGTATTAGGAATGCTCCAAACCCATGCAAGGCAGCCTGGAATGTTATCAACAGCTCCAAAAGCAGGAAGGTTGTACTGTCAGGAGGTGCAAGTCCTGATGACTTCAACAATTTCTTTATTCACTCGGTGGCTGGGATAGTGAAGGCTCTCACCGGTTCACCTGATGACGCAGTGAATCATGTTCCTGTCAGTACTTGCAGTTTTGTGAAGTGGGAGGGAATTTCCCCTGTAGACCTGATGAAAATAGTTAAGGGATACAAGAGCTCAACAAGTCATGACATCTATGGAATCTCAACAGTGGTGTTGAAGTCAATAGTTGATGTTTTAGCTGTGTGGTTTGATCAATGACTGCTTGGATTCTGGAGTTTTTCCCAAGGAGCTGAAGACATCAAGGACAATTCCAATCTTCAAGAAAGGTGAACCTGATGAATTGTTGAATTTCAGGCAAGTCTCGATAATTCCTGTATTTGGCAAACTCATGGAATCGGTGATGTATGTTCAGCTTTCACAATATTTTGAGAGTGATTCCATCTTCCAACCTCACAAGTATGGATTCCTTCGGGGGAGATCAACCATGGAAGTAGTATAAAAAGGGGGAGTCTGGCACACAAGTGTGCCAGACTCCCCCTTCACCTCAAGGTCACCCAAGTTGACCAAACCTAAATTCAAGGTCACCCAAGTCAATCAAACCTAACCTCAAGGTCATCCAAGTCAAAAAAAAAAAATTGAAAAAAAAAATTTGAATAAAAAAAAAAATTAAAACACATAAAATTGGGAATAAATGGGAAAAAAAATTTAAAAAAAAATAAAAAAAAAATAAAAATGAAAAAATAAAAACTCATAAAATAGGGAATAAATGGAAAATAAATCGAAAAATTAAAAAAAAAAAAATGAACTCGGGGCTCTGAACTCTGAACTTGGGGCTCTGAACTCTGAACTCGGGGCTCTGAACTCTGAACTCAGGGCTCTGAACTCTGAACTTGGGGCTCTGAACTCGGGGCTCTGAACTCTGGACTCTGGACTCAGGCTCTGAACTCTGGACTTCTGGACTCTGGACTCGTGGCTCTGAACTCTGGACTTCTGGACTCTGGACACTAAACTCTGAACTCAAATGTCCTGCATCGTTGAAAATGTCTGTCAATGAGATAGTACCATGATTAGTTCCTCCTCCTCAAGCTCAATCACTGCATCCCGCAGACATAGCTCACTGTTTGACAACATGTTGCAGTAGACGGAATACCTCTCAGTGCTGACAAGCCGTCTTATACCAAACAGAGAAATGTGGTGGTGGTGGTGGGGATAATCTTCCTTGTCAACAGGTCTATGACAATGCCACCCCATCATGACTCACTTCTCAATTCTTCATTATCATTAGTATGAAGAAGTATCATATTCTATATAATTTAAGTCTTTAAACATAAATCCTCTATGGTGTAGTGGTTAGGAAGTCAGCTTCCCAAGTTGGAGGTTCTAGGTTCAAATCCAAGGCGGTAAAGGTAAGTATTAAAGGTCAGTATCAACAGAACCAGAGGATATATTTTTTTGTATGTAGTGGGTAGAGAAAAGAAAACCATATTTCTATTCTTCCCATATACATTTATTTTCCATTAAGGTTATTATTTTACCTTAATACCTGATATAGTTTTTTGTATGTAGTGGATAGAGAAAAGAAAACCATATTTTTATTCTTCCCATATACATTTATTTTCCATTAAGGCTCCAGGTAATGCGATGATGTGATGACACAAAGAATTTTCTTCTGTAGAAGGAGAATCCTTTCACAGCTACCTGCATGGTCCCATAGTACTATTCCGTAGCTTATATGACTATGAAACAGCCCATGGTAGGCTGTAATTAAGTAGTTGGCAGGCACATGTTGCTTCAGCTTCCACATCAAAAACATCACCCTGGCCAGTCGATTGCACAGCATGCCAATATGTCGATCCCATGATAGAGTGGGGTCCATCACAAAGCCCAAAAGTTTGACCTCCGCCTCACCATGAGCCCGACCACACCTTAAGGTGCACAGCAGGTTCTGTGTTTTCCCCTCATTTAGACACAGTTTGTTTGTTTTAAACCACTGGCAAGCCTCTTCTACAAGAAGATTTGACTGGGCAACAGCAGTTTGGGGGTCCTCATCCTGGGCCACCAGGGTGGTATCTTTGGCAAACAATAACGCTCTTCCATGCACACTGAAGTCGTTGATGAATACAAGGAACAACAGAGGACCAAGAATCGATCCCTGTGGCCCCCCATAGATCACCTCCTTCGACCGTGATTCCACTCCATTCACCGATGTGACCTGCATTCTATTGGAGAGGTAATCCTCCATGGTTTTCAGGGGAACTCCACTTATCCCATACCTCTTCATTTTACCCAATAGTATGTCATGCGACACAGTCAAATGCCTTGGTTAAATCACACAAAGCAACGGAGACCGACTGCCTGCCCTCCATTGCCCCAAGAACCAACTCCACCAAATACCACACAGCTCCCGTGAGTAGTATAAAAAGGTCACCTCAAGGTCACCCAAGTTGACCAAACCTAACCTCAAGTTGGGTGACCTTGAGGTTAGGTTTGGTCAACTTGGGGCTCTGAACTCTGAATTCGGGGCTCTGAACTCTGAACTCAGGCTCTGAACCCTGAACTCAGGGCTCTGAACTCGGGGCTCTGAACTCTGAACTTGAGGCTCTGAACTCTGAACTTGGGGCTCTGAACTCTGGACTCTGGACTCAGGCTCTGAACTCTGGACTTCTGGACTCCTCAGGGCTCTGAACTCTGGACTTCTGGACTCTGGACCCTAAACTCTGAACTCAAATGTCCTGCATCATTGAAAATGTCTGTCAATGAGATAATACCATGATTAGTTCCTCCTCCTCAAGCTCAATCACTGCATCCCGCAGACATAGCTCACTGTTTGACAACATGTCGCAGTAGACGGAATACCTCTCTGTGCTGACAAGCCGTCTTATACCAAACAGAGAAAAGTGGTTGTGGTGGTGGGGATAACCTTCCTTGTCAACAGGTCTATGACAATGCCACCCCATCATGACTCACTTCTCAATTCTTCGTTATCATTAGTATGGAGAAGTATCTTATTCTATATAATTTAAGTCTTCAAACATAAATCCTCTATGGTGTAGTGGTTAGCAAGTCAGCTTCCCAAGTTGGAGGTTCTAGGTTCAAATCCAAGGCGGTAAAGGTAAGTATTAAAGGTCAGTATCAACAGAACCAGAGAATATATTTTTTTTTTATGTAGTGGGTAGAGAAAAGAAAACCATATTTCTATTCTTCCCATATATATTCATTTTCCATTATAAAACAGAATATATATATTAGTCATTGAAAATCCTCTTCTATATTTTGTGGTCTCCTGTTAGACCTCTGCTGACCTTTCCTCTCGTTCTGAAATGCTGCATACTCCATCAGTTTGTACAGTATCCCGAAAAGCAGCACTGTAGATAGATATTAGTAGAGCAGGGTCTCCTGAACAGCCCTCTGGTCGCCCCACCACTGCCAGTCACCCCGCCTCCGGTCGTCCGGCTGCCGCCGGTTGCCCAACCGCCGCCAGTCATCCAGCCACCACTGCCGGTCGCCCCACCACCACCGGTCACCCCACTGACGGCTGCCATCCCACCACCAACAGTCGACCCGCTGCGGCTGGCATTCGTCCCGCCGGCTGAGGCCAGGATGGCTTCAATTTGCAGTGGCCCTTCATATATAGGGGACTCTGGCTCGTGATGGTCATGCAGGACCTGTCACTCTGCATGGTCATGGAGACCTCTATCACACCAGATTAATGTGTCCATGGTGGACATGCTGGATCGGGATGTTCATGGGAGGCTCTGGATAAGCATGGTCATGCTGCTCTGGATCAGGGTGGCATTGAAGATGGATATTTTCTGCGACTCCCACTTCCCCTCCTCCATGTTAGGACATTTAGCATAGGCATTCTCAATGACCCTAGCTCCTCCTGTCACACGGACCATGCTCACCAGTGTTCAGCATGTCTGTGGCGGGACGGCAGGGTCATCCACTCAGTGGTCAGTCAGTCAGTTCAATTACTGATCAGTCAGTCAGTTCAATTACTGATCAGTCAGTCAGTTCAATTACTGATCAGTCACTGTTCAGTCACTGTTCATTTACTGATCAGTCACTGTTCAGTCACTGTTTAACTGTTCAGTCACTGTTCAGTCACTGTTCAATTACTGATCAGTCACTGTTCAGTCACTGTTTAACTGTTCAGTCACTGTTCAGTCAGTGGCACTCAGAATTTACTTATAGTTTTTTCTATAACATCAATTCAATAGCTAAACTATATCTAAGGAGATGGTAGGTAATAAGTAAACAGTTTGGAATACAATTAGCTCTTTATTGATCAATTCAACATCCATTTCATTGAAAAGTTTACTACAAGCAGGTATATCTCTGTTCCAAAATCCAAGTTGTTTATCATATTGAGTGTGCAGAAAAGTGATGTATTCATGATGTTTCTCATTGGTCCATTTCAAGCAGGTGATGTCCCAGGTAGTAGACTCCTTTTCCAGCACTAGTCCTTGGCAAGTCCTCTATGTTGATGTCTGATAGTCCTCGGATGATATTCAGTGATACCTCTGGAACACTGTTTCAGATAGAGACAATACCCTATCATTGTTGTTGAATCACCTCACAACCTCTTCCCTTCAGGTAATTGATGCTCCTTCGAGTCAAAAGTATAGGTGTAGTAGTATTTCTCACCACTACATCATCCTCCTCCTCCTCTTCCTCTTCCTCCTCCTCTTCCTCTTTCTCCTCCTCATCCTCTTCCTCTTCCACCTCTACCTTATTGTTCTCCTCCATATCAGTTTCCTCTTCCTCATCTTCTACATGATCCTCATCCTTCATCAGATCAAATGGGGAGATTGATGGTGAATTTGTCTCACGATAGTCACCCCACTTCGAGAATAGGAGTACCATCTTCTCTATTGTTCCAGATACACAGTTGATCCACAAAATGTCTGTTCTCCACAGATGATTCCGGCACAATGAATCTAATCTGCTATATATCCAATATATAGCCATATTTGTACAGCATTTTGATTTTGATTGTACCTCAATATATTACCTAGTGTCTAAGGTGTTGCTGTTCTCTGCTTTCTCAAGTAAAGACCTTTACCGACCTTTGATCTCTGCTGTCTTAAGTAAAGACCTGTACAAACCTTTGGTTTCTGATGTCTCAAGTAAAGACCTCGACATCCTTTCACTGATTTTTTCTTTGATGGCTGAATCTTTTGTTTCTTCCCCTTCTCAGCCACCCTACTGACTTCCTTCAGTGATCTTTTCATACCTCGCCCAAATTTTGCCTTAGCCTTCATGATGTTGGTGACTGCTAGTGCTGCAGCTTTTTCCAACACCCCTGCATCTTCAGATATCACTCTGTCCCAGGCTCTCTCTGCCAAGATGCTGTCTGCTACTGCTCTGCTTGCTGTATCACCATTCTTGGAATAGGCAATATCATGCTCCTTGCAAGCCTGATCAAGTTTGTTGATTCCTGGATCACCTTGTGCTAATCGCTTCTGAAGTTTTGTTCCTGGTCCACAGTATTGATAGCCAGGGATATTAAGTTCAACTGGTAGAATGTCGATTGCCTTATTAACTATTGTACCAGCAGCTCCCTTGATAGCTGACAGAACACCTCTTCCTCTATAGATCTTCTGACTTTTCTTCTTACTGAAATCATGCCTTGGAGCAATAGATCCTCTCCCAGTCACTTGTCTCTCAGAATGTCTTTGACCACCATCTCTGCTATCATTCAAAAGGTGTTTGATTGTATTCTTATACTTGGCTTTGTTGTAGTTAACAATCTCACCTCTTGGATCATTGTCTGTGCACACTGGTCCAGTTCAATATTTCTCCATAGGCCTGTCTGTCAGCAGATTCAACTAATGCACGATTTGGATTCTTCTTGAAAATCAACTCATAAAGCCCCAATGTAGCTGTGAAGGTCTTTTCTTCCTGATCTACAGGGTCAGTCAGCACAATTTCATCACCATTCTCTCCAAAAGTTAAATACTTATTGCCCAGGTAGTAAGCATTGTCTCTCACTCTTGGCCCAAAAGTGTCATTAAAATTGTCATTGTTCTTGCTCAATGATCCTCTAATGTAATCAGCTACCTGTTTTCCAGCTAGATCAGTTTGATCAAGGATATTCTGAACTGTTGTACCATGACTTTCATTCAATAATTGTTCAACATTCTTATCATCATCCTGTCCATCTCCAGACAGCTCCTCATCACTGCTATCATCATATCCTCTACTCATATTATACTCCTCACCCTCATCCCCTTCAAATGCCTGCTTTCCTGCTTTCCATAGTTGCCGTCCAACTCCTGAGGTGCCTGCCATTTGACTTGAAACTTCTCCAGTTCCATATGATTCAAATGTTGGTGACTCTTCATCAATGCTGGAGAGTTGGAGCTTATGTTTTGCTTTACTTGCATCAATAAGTCCATGCCTTGTATATGTGGCATGTTTAACAAATAGTGTTGTTGGTGGAGTAGGATATGTGTGGTGTGTTGATGCTGCTGAGAAAGAACGATGTTCTGATGATAACAACTCTGGCTTGGATTGTCTCTGCCTACCCTTCACAGGCCTGGAGCGCATTTTTATTCTAGGCTTCAGATACCTGGGACGCTTCTTGGATGCTCTTGATGGAGGTAGTTGTGGTTGTTGAACTGGCATCTGTTAGAGAGTTTCGACTAGGTTGACTAGTGGCTCAGCTAGAGGTTTGAAGTGTTCCACATGTTTCTCTTCTGCAATCCGTCTACCCAGCATGATTTCCTTATGCCTCCTTTTGATTTCACGCTTCAACCTAGCAATCTCCAATATGATAGGAGCAACCTCCTCCAATGTCAGCTTATGGTTCCTTTGTTTGATATACATACTGGTCAGTGTTTATCAGTATACTGAGGTCTGAGAGTTTGAGCTCAGCTATTTATACATTTTGGACCCATACCAAGTGCCTAGTGCCACTGACTAAACAGTGACTGAACAGTGACTGAACAGTTAAACAGTGACTGAACAGTGACTGATCAGTAATTGAACAGTGACTGAACAGTGACTGAACAGTAATTGAACAGTGACTGAACAGTGACTGAACAGTGACTGATCAGTAATTGAACTGACTGACTGATCAGTAATTGAACTGACTGACTGACCACTGAGTGGATGACCCTGCCATCCCACCACAGACACGCTGAACACTGGTGAGCATGGTCCATGTGACAGGAGGAGCTAGGGTCATTGAGAATGCCCATGCTAAATGTCCTAACATGGAGGAGGGGAAGTGGGAGTCACAGGAAATATCCATCTTCAATGCCACCCTGATCCAGAGCAGCACGGCCATGCTGATCCAGAGCCTCCCATGGACATCCTGATCCAGCATGTCCACCATGGACACATTAATCTGGTGTGATAGAGGTCTCCATGACCATGCAGAGTGACAGGTCCTGCATGACCATCCCGAGCCAGAGTCCCCTATATATGAAGGGTCTCTGCCAAATTGAAGCCATCCTGGCCTCAGCCAGCGGGACAATTGCCAGCCGCAGCAAGTCGACTGTTGGTGGCGGGATTGCAGCCATCAGTGGGGCGACCGGTGGTGGTGGGGCGACCAGCAGTGGTGGCCGGATGACTGGTGGCAGTGGGGTGACCGGCGGCAGCCGGACGACCAGTGGCAGGGTGACTGGCAGTGGTGGGGCGACCAGTGGTGGCCGGACGCCTGGCGGCGGGGTGACTGGTAGTGGTGGGGCGACCGGTGGCGGCCGGATGACTGGCGGCGGGGTGACTGGCAGTGGTGGGGCGACTGGCGGCGGCCAGGCAACCAGCGGCAGGGTGACTGGTAGTGGTGGGGCGACCAGGGGCGGCCAGATAACTGGCGGCAGGGTGACTGGCAGTGGTGGGGCGACTGGCGGCGGCTGGACGACCAATGGCAGGTGACTGGCAGTGGTGGGGCGACCAGTGGTGGCCGGACGCCTGGCGGCGGGGTGACTGGTAGTGGTGGGGCGACCGGTGGCGGCGGATGACTGGCGGCGGGGTGACTGGCAGTGGTGGGGCGACTGGCGGCGGCCAGGCAACCAGCGGCAGGGTGACTGGTAGTGGTGGGGCGACCAGGGGCGGCCAGATAACTGGCGGCAGGGTGACTGGCAGTGGTGGGGCGACTGGCGGCGGCTGGACGACCAATGGCAGGGTGACTGGCAGTGGTGGGGTGACCAGAGGGCTGTTCAGGAGACCCTGCTCTACTAATATCTATTCACAGTGCTGCTTTTCGGGATACTGTACAAACTGATGGAGTATGCAGCATTTCAGAATGAGAGGAAAGGTCAGCAGAGGTCTATCAGGAGACCCCAAAATATAAAAGAGGATTTTCAATGACTAATTTATATATATTCTGTTTTATAATGGAAAATAAATGTATATGGGAAGAATAAAAATATGGTTTTCTTTCCTCTACCCACTACATACAAAAAAATATATCCTCTGGTTCTGTTGATACTGACCTTTAATACTTACCTTTACCGCCTTGGATTTGAACCTAGAACCTCCAACTTGGGAAGCTGACTTGCTAACCACTACACCATAGAGGATTTATGTTTAAAGACTTAAATTATATAGACTATGATACTTCTCCATACTAATGATAACGAAGAATTGTGAAGTGAGTCATGATGGGGTGGCATTGTCATAGACCTGTTGACAAAGAAGGTTATCCCCACCACCACCACCACCACTTTTCTCTGTTTGGTATAAGACGGCTTGTCAGCACTGAGAGGTATTCCATCTACTGTGACATGTTGTCAAACAGTGAGCTATGTCTGCAGGATGCAGTGATTGAGCTTGAGGAGGAGGAACTCATCATGGTATTATCTCATTGACAGACATTTTCAATGATGCAAGACATTTGAGTTCAGAGTTTAGGGTCCAGAGTCCAGAAGTCCAGAGTTCAGAGCCCCGAGGAGTCCAGAAGTCCAGAGTTCGGAGCCTGAGTCCAAAGTCCAGAGTTCAGAGCCCCAAGTTCAGAGTTCAGAGCCCCGAGTTCAGAGCCCTGAGTTCAGAGTTCAGAGCCTGAGTTCAGAGTTCAGAGCCCCTAGTTCAGAGTTCAGAGTCCCAAGTTGACCAAACCTAACCTAAAGGTCACCCAACTTGAGGTTAGGTTTGGTCAACTTGGGTGACCTCGAGGTGACCTTTTTATACTACTCACGGGAGCTGTGTGGTATTTGGTGGAGTTGGTTCTTGGGGCAATGGAGGGCAGGCAGTCGGTCTCCGTTGCTTTGTGTGATTTAACCAAGGCATTTGACTGTGTCTCACATGACATACTATTGGGTAAAATGAAGAGGTATGGGATGAGTGGAGTTCCCCTGAAAACCATGGAGGATTAGGAGGACAAGGAAGGTTATCCCCACCACCACAACCACTTTTCTCTGTTTGGTATAAGACGGCTTGTCAGCACTGAGAGGTATTCTGTCTACTGCGACATGTTGTCAAACAGTGAGCTATGTCTGCGGGATGCAGTGATTGAGCTTCAGGAGGAGGAACTAATCATGGTATTATCTCATTGACAGACATTTCCAATGATGCAGGACATTTGAGTTCAGAGTTTAGGGTCCAGAGTCCAGAAGTCCAGAGTTCAGAGCCTGAGGAGTCCAGAAGTCCAGAGTTCAGAGCCTGAGTCCAGAGTCCAGAGTTCAGAGCCCCAGTTCAGAGTTCAGAGCCCCAAGTTCAGAGTTCAGAGCCCCGAGTTCAGAGCCCTGAGTTCAGGGTTCAGAGCCTGAGTTCAGAGTTCAGAGCCCCGAGTTCAGAGTTCAGAGCCCCAAGTTGACCAAACCTAACCTCAAGGTCACCCAACTTGAGGTTAGGTTTGGTCAACTTGGGTGACCTTGAGGTGACCTTTTTATACTACTCACGGGAGCTGTGTGGTATTTGGTGGAGTTGGTTCTTGGGGCAATGGAGGGCAGGCAGTCGGTCTCCGTTGCTTTGTGTGATTTAACCAAGGCATTTGACTGTGTCTCGCATGACATACTATTGGGTAAAATGAAGAGGTATGGGATAAGTGGAGTTCCCCTGAAAACCATGGAGGATTACCTCTCCAATAGAATGCAGGTCACATCGGTGAATGGTGCGGAATCACGGTCGAAGGAGGTGATCTATGGGGTGCCGCAGGGATCGATACTTGGTCCTCTGTTGTTCCTTGTATTCATCAACGACTTGAGTGTGTATGGGAGAGTGTTATTGTTTGCCGAAGATACCACCCTGCTGGCCCAGGATGAGGACCCCTAAACTGCTGTTGCCCAGTCAAATCTTCTTGTAGAAGAGGCTTGCCAGTGGTTTGAATCAAACAAACTGTGTCTAAATGAGAAGGAAACACAGAACCTGCTGTGCACCTTAAGGCATGGTCAGGCTCATGGTGAGGCGGAAGTCAAACTTTTGGGTTTTGTGATGGACCCCACTCTATCGTGGGATCGACATATTGGCATGCTGTGCAATCGACTGGCCAGGGTGACGTTTATGATGCGGAAGCTGAAGCAACATGTGCCTGCCAACTACTTAATTACAGCCTACCATGGGCTGTTCCATAGTCATATAAGTTACGGAATAGTACTATGGGACCATGCAGGTAGCTGTGAAAGGATTCTCCTTCTACAGAAGAAAATTCTTCATGTCATCACATCATCGCATTACCTGGAGCACTGCCGGCCAATCTTCAAATGCCTGAAAATACTTACAGTGTACAGTCAGTACATGTATTGCTTCCTACGGCTCCTAAGGAGTGAGGTTCATGCCTACCAGGAGAGGGGCCAGCTGCACCACCACAATACCAGGAGACAGGGCAACATCTACCTGCCCTACTCCAGACTATCGAAAGCACACAAATGCTACCCCTTACGGATGCTAAAAATTTTTAACAGACCGCAAGTTGTGTTCATGAGCTGGAGTATGGGAAGTTTTGTTGGCTGGTTCGAGAAAAACTCATCAACTACCCTCTCTACTCATTGAGAGATGATGAGACCAGTGGACTTGTAGATCAGTTGAGATTGTTTAATGAGTTACTATGGCAGTCCATCTACAGAGCCACACGAAACAACCTATCTGTGGCCATCTCTTGTTATTTGTGTTTTGATTGTTTTATATTTTGACAAAGTCTGTCTGGCGACTGCCGGTCATGGACTGAATATACTGAATTTTGATAGGATCAATCCAGTTTTTATCGTTGATTATGATGTTTGTGATACTGATATAAAATGTAGCCTTCTCATAAGGAAAGAAAATAAGGAAGACACTAAGCTGTCTTTTTTGTTGTTTAGTACAGTAGGCTACCTTAGTACAATGTAGCCTGTGTATTTTATTCTGTACTGCCATAAGGTAACTTACCCTCAGATATTGATTAAAGCTATTTTTCATTGGTCCCCAGTCTGTATGTGTACAATTTAACAGTCTTTGCAGAGTGTAAATTGACTCAATTACTGGTTCAGACATTTATCATTATGGTACTCAGTCCAGAGGTTTGATTAAAGTAGAACAGCACAGTATTATTCCTTACAAAATTATTTTTGATTTGGAGGAATATGCACCACAGAGAAATGGTGGGAGTTTAGCCAATTACAGTGAAGAATACAGTCATAGGTAGAAGCTCAGTTGCCAATTCGTTGATTAGTCTCAGTCGCCAGAATACTTTCAGACAGGTAACTTTCCATGAGTAGCATGAGCACATAAACAGTCACTAGAAATAAGAGAACACTGGCCAGTTCAGAACGGTAACATCGTGCCTCTGTATTTCCTACCTATCTCTGTTGCGCATGTCCCTCCAAGTCAAAAGTGATTTTGACTATTACTTTAATTAATATTTTGTAGTATTATTTTTCTGAATGCATTGTATGACAATTGTCTGCAACCTAAAGTATGCATTAATGTTCATGAAAATTAAATAAATAATTTGCTATTATTAGATGATAATAATGATAATAATTACATCATTTTACTTTCTTTGCTCTTCCTACTATCATAGGTAATGAGAATTTGACCTACCCTACCAGAGGCTGAGCAGAACACAAACTGGCCTTGCCCACCTGTCTGCAAGACTCTTCAACAAGCTGCCAATAGCAGCAAGAGACCTATCGACCAGGCGATCAAGGGCGCACTGAGGGGATTGCTGGTGTAGAACCCTTTGTATTCCATCAATGAGTTCTTTCTGTTGTACAACAAGCTGGTGAGTTTGTATTTTTTACTTTTTTGTTGATGTGACTAGTTATTATTAGCTTCCTTTCTCGTTTCTATTTTTTGACATGTCCTTGTGATCTCTATGATCACATTATGAACTTGATAATAGTAAATAGGCTACTAAATCCAATATGAGTGTGAGTTTGAATATTCTAGTAATGATAGTAAAACAGAATTTGCTTCTCTTTAAGGGATGCATATTCCATAAGATAATGATATCAAGTGTAATTAAAAAATGTTGGGATTCATATTAGAAAGTAATTTTGGTTGGGAGTCTCACATCATAGATTTGTGTGAGAAACTCTACCAAATTGGTACTTGCAGGCTATGGACTTTCTCATTCCTTTATATCTTTAGATATATGCCTGTAATGGTGATGATATTGAAATAAATGTATTATGGGTTCATGGTTTCTTCAATATTAACTTATTGATTTAGTTTATTTGAAAAGTGTAGAATTAGGACTTTTTCAATCAGACTCAGTTGAATTTTGTGTGTGAATATTTATCGTGAGAAATGTATTTTTTATACAATTAAGTCCGGGAACTGGTCAGTTTTCAATCTTATTCAGGTATTCTCACGGAACTATATTTCCATTAGCGATGGAAAATACAGGAGTATTTAGGAATATTTCAAACTTGCATATCTCTGTTCCCATGGAATTATGATCTGTCTCCAAGTGGGTTAGGTAAGTAAGGTTCATTCTAAAGTCCTGAGAAAGCTCATGGGTTAACATCAACACAGACCAACACAGACTACAGATACAAAAAGCACATTCGATTATGAAAAAAATATAATGCATGCTTTTTTATATTATAGTTTATAGGCCTATAAAGCAAAAGTACAATTTAAAGTATGGTAGGCTAGGTAGTAGCTAAGGTAGGCTGATGCACCTATTTTATAATCCCTGACTATGAACAAACAAGATAGTCAAAATATTTATTCTTGTAAAAATATAATCATCTACTTGATTAAGTTACTATTTAGATAATTGATCGTGTAATAGGTATTAGGACTAAGAGTTTTCACTTACCTTCTATAGTGTGATGAGTAAACTTGTAACATTCAACTTTCAACATCTTGTTCAAAGAGAGTAAAATAAGGGTCATCTTTTATGTCAAAATTATTTATTTTTTGAAGATGCAATTGATGTTGTTTGCTATAACAAAAACTTGACTTTAAAAAAAAAGCCTACCTTACAACCGAGAACCGATATCAAATAACCGCTCAAAAAAAATTGCATGGTTGCCTGTAAAGTCGGTATACGGGCGAAAGTTTTACGTGACAACGACTTTGAGTGGTAAAATAATTTTAATGTGAATATTCATTCGTATAGTAGGAAGAAGGATGAAATAATAACTCACAATGAGAGTGAGTGAGAGGCACACGTCTCTTCCACTCGGGCATGGTTAGCCCGCGCCCACCTAAGAGCGAGAGAGACAACCATTGACTTGACATTTTGAATTAGTGGCGCAGTCGCAGGAGATTGCTTGCGGCGCCTGCGCAGGTTGAATGCTCCGTTTCACTCTCTCTCCAGGTGAATGCTTTGGGTTGCTGGGCTTGCTGCTGCGAGCGTTGCTCGCCACTGCTCCTATTCATGCTCTTTCCAGACGACTGTGAACCGAAACGAACACTCTCACTCGCTCTCATTGTGAGCGCATAACGTGGGAACGTAATGCAGTTTCTTGAAGTGTCTCCCGGCAAACCAATTTATAAGACATTGTCACGTCAAAAGAAATAACATAACCTAAAAACTTATCAGCCTGAGAAGTAAGAAGAAAACAAAAGTCCGTACATTCTTAACAGCTTCAACATTAATATTTTATCGTATCATAAATATTGTCTTATCTTGCATGAATTATTTTATTAAAAATGATTATATATGATATTTTACAAAATATTGTGAATTATTTTTTGTAATCATTTAGTATGTTGGTCACACTTCCATAGATGTATCACGTGACTTGTCAATGCTATGGCACAGAATAATTACAGAATGGAAACTTGTAATCAAATGCCTATCTTACCAATGCTTTTTAAATGACCCCAATACTAAACACGTCACATGACCTTGGGAAGTTTCAATCCTGGTCTTCTGATTGGCTCGTGGCAGTGAACGAGATCAATTGATCCGGATCATTAAAGTGATCCGAACCTACCATCAATACTATTACAATGCGGCGCTTCCTAACAAGATGGCGGATTTTGGCGTCAGGGTATAGCCAAGTTTCCGTACTGTATGTATCATTGATATATATAGTTAGATGACTAAGCTATACCTTCAAGCGTTTGGAAGAGTGATGCCTCTTTCATTTCTCGTCGCCATTGAAAATCGGGCAAGAAGTCAGGCGCCCAGGCAGACTTATATGGGAAAACATCGACTTTCATTGCGTTATATCTTTTGACATACTTGATGGATTTCAATATAATTTTTTTTCAACTTTTCGTCATTTCCATTACTATATGATACAATGATTTGATCATTGAACATTATTTTTAACTCGACCAAACATCTAATTTAGTGAACCTACCTCACTACAGATTTTGATCCATTCTATTAGAAAATGAATCTCATTTTTACAATATTTTTCTATTGTAATTAGGATATGGAAAATAAAACATTTATTATAGATCGCTGATATTACTGTATATTTTATTAGATGGCAAATAATAATAAATTAATCATTATCACAATATTTCGTGAAACTGTTTCCATTCGTTTTGCAACTAAGTATAGGTACCTAACTATACTCTATACTCCTATATTTAATATAAGATAATAAATAACTACATATTATAAGAACGGGAAAAATAAAACAAAAATTATAGATTGCTAATATTACCGTATATTTAATTAGATGGCAAATAATAATAAATTAACCGTTATCACAATATTTCATGAAACTGTTTCTCATTCGTTTTGCAACTTAAGTATAGGTACCTACCTAACTATACTCTATACTCCTATATTTTATATAAGATAATAATAATAAACCGTTATGATACAGTAATAAAGCCATCAATGCTATATGCCAGTGAGACCCTAATCTCAACAGGAAAGCTGATCTAGAAAATTTGAAGAAAGAAGAAAGGAAAATAATTAGAAAAATTCTAGGTCCGAGATTAACTGAGAATGGTTATAGATTACAGAAAAATAGCACAGTTGAGCAACATTTGATTAAATTAGGTACTAATGCTGTTAAAGTTAACTAATGTTGATATAATTAATTACGTAGACAATAATATCTATGCTCATTATTGAATTCTTTTAATAAATATCTCAAAATAAAAATTGTAAGGAAACAATAATAAACGATATTCTATTTGGCACTAGGCGCCTGCATGAAACATGACCGATGAAAATATAAAAATACTTATGTATGGAAAGAAATATCTTTATCTGGCGCATGCCGATTCATACATCCATAAGCACTGCATGAAACTACCATTCTTTGAATATTTTTTATTGCTTCAATAAAAAAATATTAACATTTGAAAAAGGCTCTTTTTCTACACAACGAATACGAATACCAGACTTCTTGCCCGATTTTTCTGGTAGCTACACTAGCGCAGTGGCATCATAGCGGACTTCGCTCTTCTTAATCTTATTTTCTATATCAATGGTATGTATACTGTGGTTATGGTTTGTCGATGCTATGTCGTGTCGATGGGTGGGTACCCACTCGGACGACAAACCACTCGGACGACATTGTAAACAAAGGTATTATACGTCATCACTAGGCATTCGGTCGACATAGAACGTCATCATTTTATATATAGCATATACACTAGATCCGTGACGTTTTGAAGATTGATACTAGCGCTGCCTATAACATTCTTGCCAGCTTTGTCTCTCTACATTTTTCTACTTCTTTCTATAATAAACTAAATTATTATCTTCAAAAACAAAGCAAATAGCAATGGGTTTCTTTCTTGTTGATCTTGAATTGCTGCTTGCTGGAACCGTTAAACCCAAAGCTTTGATGTTATATTTTATTAAAAGTCCCAAGAAATCCCCCTGGAGCTTTCACCCCTAGCCACCCTCAAAGTTGAAAAATGCAGGTAATCACGGAAAATCAAATATCTCTGTAACCATTGATCGGAAAGAGTTCTATTATATGTCATTCGATTTGTTACATAATGGACTACAATATCAGTTACATTCATTTTCCCAATAAAACTAACAGTTTTCTTGATAAACTGATATATATGTTAAAATTTAGGGGGGTTGCGATTTGATTTTTTTGTTTTCTCCGATTAACTTCGAAGCAAGTGATTTAAAAGAAAAATGAGCCAAATAATTAATGTAGTCACTTCCATTGCGAATCCATTGATGTATATTGTTACGTATTTTCGATTTGATTTGACGCCGTGGAAGGGGAAACAGCCGACGCGGTACAACGCGGCTGACTCTCTTCGCCATAGTAAACAGTAAACAGGAAATCTATTATCTCTGTAACCATTAATCGAAAAAAAATGTATCATATGTCATTCGATTCGTTATATTATTGACTACAATATTAGTCGTAATCATTTTCTCAATAAAACAAACAGTTTCCTTGATAAAATAATATATATGAAAAAATTTAGGGGTTTTTCGATTTGATTTTTTGTTTTCTCCGATTAACTTTGAAGCAAATGATTTTAAAGAAAAATGAGCCAAATAATTAATGTCGGCAATTCAATTGCAAATCTATTGATGTGTATCATTATGTATTTGTGATTCAATTTGACGCTGTGGGAGGGGAAGCAGCCGACGCGGCTGACTCCCTTCACCATAGTAAACAGTAGGTAATAGTACTGCTTTCTACATTGCATCGTATTTACACTCTTGCGCTCGAAATAATCAATTTTGTCTATTGTTTTGACATGTTCTGAATCTAGATTTTCACTTTTCAATACTCTACAGATTATTATAATTGTCTTGATTTAACTACGCTGATGATAAAAATCAGACTTTCGTTGTATGCTCACAGAATTTATCTATTTTAAGTGTGTCATCTCAATACGAGTCACACGTAGTATCAAAATTTGATAACTCTTAGTTTCAGATATTGATGTTCTTTAATGAAGTTCGTAGATTATAACGTGTCCGACTTCTTCACCTTATCCTTATTTTGTGAAAAATTAAGATTCAAAATCTCTTTTCAAAGCTTTTTTGTTTCTTCTTGTTTGATTACTTTTTATAATTTACTGATTAATTTAAAAACACTAGTCTTGATAATGGAATGAGTATTTAATAAAATTAAAGTAAAGATTTTAGAAAATAGAAGAAAAAGGTATTTGAAACAAATAGAAAAAAAACTAGTGATAATGCAACTTTTTCTAATAGGTACGAATTTCAAGGCTCTCAATATGACTTTTTCCCAACCACAAGCAGAAATTCCAATGATCATCATAATAGTACCTACGGTAATTTAATTAAAATTCTTTGTATTGTTCAACGTAAGATAAGCTACATCCTTAAGGTAATCAACTTATTTGGGATTATCATGTTTATGAATGAAAGCGATACTGTGATAAGAGATTAGTCAAACTAAAATATAAACATTATATACAATGCATATCTCTGATCAACTCAAATTAAAAATGATAGTATCAAGTCGAAATGAATAGAGCAACTGAATCAAAGTGACTATCCACTGTTCAATTTGCACTGTGATTTCCTTTTACTTCCAAATGGATTAAATTGCTTGACTCTCCAATGTAACAATTATTGTAAAAAAACAAATGGAATGTGAACGTCATCCAAATAGCATTTAAATTTGAATTTTCAGATCATGGAATTCAAAACAAACCAATTCTTGAGAGAATAGTGATGAATATTGCAAACAGTGCATGTAACATTGATACAAGCGATACAATGAAAAACATAGATAATACTGGGCTTATCAAATTCATGTTACCGTACCATTTAAAGCTTTTAAAATATAAAACTAACATTTTCAATTTTCTCTACTGGAGTAAAACATCGATAGAAAATAAAGAAGAGCCCATCATAACCACAAAATACTTGTACTAAAATTCACTTGAACTAACTCACTTCAACCCTTCAACGATCACAATCAACTAGAATGCTATGAAAACTATAATATTGATAATCAGATACCGTACATTTTTCAAATATCTTCACCCAACTAAATTTGTGAATGCCAAGTCATAAGAAATCATGTTTAATAGAATTAATTTTAATGCTTCAGCATATAAATAAAAATTGGTCTATTCTTTTGGTGCCCGAAGCAAAACCAATATAAATCAACATTAATCGACATCAAGAATAGCTTCTACCAACCTTCTAATTCCAGTATGATTCTGCTCATGCTTTACTTCCATTTATGAAGTTCTCATTGAGGCCCTTGTGTAATGAATGACAAGATGAGTGGAGTTGGAGCATTGATGTGTTAACAAATAATAGAATATGATGAATCATCTTTCAATTCATCTAATACGGTAGGCTACTTTTTACTTGGTTCATGATTCTTTACGAATTTTCCATCTCCAATCGACTGTACATCTAGTTTTCAATAAATTGAATATTCAACCTTCTATCCTACTTGTTCAACTTGTGATTAAGAGGGTAGAATGTAAAACACTTTCATGATTTTCCTACTTCTTATAAATGCTTACTCTTCCTTAATTTGTATTTTTGCATGGCTTTCATCTTTAGAATCTACTGAATTTTCATACTGGACTGTTTAGATATGTAGATTCAACTAGTAAGAACGGAAGATAAGCTACTTTTACAGAGAGAATCATAGAAAGTTTCAACTCAACAAGCCCAATATATAATTTTTATGCCTCAGCCGTCATATATATTTTGGCTCAACTGTAGGTATATTATCAACTTGGCTTGGAGAATATTAACTGTGGAAAACAGCAAACACTGCACGCTATATGATTTTTCAGGAACTTGCCACTGTTAACAATATTGTAATCTATGATTTATCTCTGTTTTTGACATTCATAACTTATGATGGATTGTAACATAGATTTATGATCGTATACATGAATATTTATCATATTATGTAATAGTATGAATATCTTATCGGTTGCAAACAATATCTTTGTCTGTCATAGAATGCATAATTAGAAGCACATATATAACAACGAAATGATGAGTTAATTATCACATTTAAATCAAAACATAGACATCAATAATGATGAATGTATTGTAATAGTGGCATTATAATAATTAATACACGTAGAAAATATTGATCTCCAGAACCAGCAATGAAAGCTGTATTGCTGTAATCAACTTGGTTGAATCTCGAAAATTATAATATTTAGAATTTAGAGAATTAAAAGGTGGAAATTTAGTTTCAGCGCATGTCTAAATAATCTGTAGAGTATTGAAAAGTGAAAATCTAGATTCAGAACATGTCAAAACAATGGACGAAATTGATTGTTTCGAGCGCGATAGTGTAAGTAAGATGCAACTTAGAAAGCAGTACTAGAGGTATATATTACTGTTTACTATGGTGAAGAGAGTAAGCCGTGCCTTACCGCGTCGGCTGTTTCCCCTTCCACAGCGTCAAATCTAATCGCAAATACACAGCAATACACATCAATGGATTGCAATGAAATTACCGACATTAATTATTTTTCTCGTTTTTCGTTTAAATCATCTGCTTCAAAGTTAATCGGAGAAAACAAAAAAATCAATTCGAAAAACCCCTAAATTTTTTCATATATATTATTTTATCAAGGAAACTGTTTGTTTTATTGAGAAAATGAATGTAACTGATATTGTAGTCCATCATTTAACAAATCGAATGACATATAATAGAACTCTTCCCGATCAATGGTTACAGAGATATTTGATTTTCCGTGATTATCTGCATTTTTCATGTTTTAGGGGGCTGGGGGTGAAAGCTCCAGGGGGATTTCTTGGGACTTTTGGTAGAATGACCCTCTGGGAGGGTTCTATCGATGGTGAGAAATTCAGCTTTTATTTAATTTTCGGATCGAAATTGCTTTTTTGGACCTTCATTGACTGGGCTATAAGTACGGTAGGTCGTATGCATTAGCCTACGGCCTTATTTTACAATATCTTGGCAACATATTTTGAGTAGACCTAAATTTTGTTATTATGAATTGAATTGAATTGAAATTGAATTGAAAATTGAATTGAATTGAATTGAATTGAATTGAAAAAATCTTTATTCATAAACATGTAAAAATACATATGAATAGTGTCACAGAATACTAAGGAATATAGCCTAAATACTAGTTACAACAAATGTCATACACATAAAATATTATAAAAACTCCTGTAACGAGTACAGGGATAATCTTACCAGATGTATTAAATGTATTATAATATGTTCCTTTATTAAAATTTAAAGTTGAAAATAGGTTTCCATTAATAAGTCTGTTTGATAGTCAGATTATTGCTATAGGCCTATTTCTGATATGCTATGCAGTACAGGCTGAGTAGTATTGGCTTACACAGACCTCTCCGACTACCCTATAGGCCTATAGTGAGGTCCATGTTATAATGGTATTAAAGAAAGATAGCGGAACAGCCTTGCCGATTCTCAGCCTTGCAACTGACTTCTATAGTCGATAGTTAGCCTAATACTGGTATATCAACTGTTCATTCTTGTTTCAAATAATAAATTATATTTTATTCGTCAAGAAAATATAGTTTTCAATGATTATTTCAATTCGGTAATTTATAAATTTTTATGATTGAAATTAAATATTTTGTTTATTAATTATACTTCCACATTGTTGAAAAACCATTTGGCAACATTGCGGAGCAAAATGGAATAGCAGCCGTAGTGCTATCTGCTTTTTCGAATGATAAACAATGATAATAGCAACGCCATTGCTAATCAAACACTGCTATTACAACGTGGACCTCACTTTTTTAGATTTTTGTTTGTCAACTATTGTTGGCCTAGCCCACCTTCAGGGATCCTACTGTTCATATTATAGACAATGGCTTTTAGAAATTTTGCTGATAAAAATATCTCTTTGCACCATCAATGCAGGGATTTATTACTGTTCTTTATTTTCAAACTACTAAAATCAATTTTCCGATTGTGGTGGAGATAGCCTACAAACTTTTTATTTAAAATGTTTGCTGTTATACAATTCAATTAATTTTATTATTTGTCACAGGCTAAACAACAGTTAGCATTGACAATAGTCATATACATTAAAAACATGAAAATTTTAACTTCCATATACAAAGTTGGACTTTAAGAAGTAATAAATACTATATCAGTTACATAATTATACATTTTAGAATGATTTGAAAAATTGCTCTGGTTAATGAGTTACTTTGTGTTACCTAAACTTAATTATTATTCTTTAACTGTATATTATATCATGGTCAATCTTATTTTAAGAATACATACAAGATGTATCTGGCATAGGCTACATAGAATTAAATAATTGAGTTTGAAGATTTTGTGTGTTTGTGTCATTATTGTAATGTAAGGCCTATTGAAACAGTGGTGAGACACAGCTCAAGAAATTTTATATTTGTATAGAAGCTACAAATTAAAATGTTTTTTTTTTCAGGTCCACCTTGTATGATGTGATGATCAGAGTAAGTAATATTTGAGGAGACTTTATTATGCTTTTCTTACAATTATTATCAACTGTTACTATTAACTATAAGGCTAGGGCCACACATAGTGCGTCCGTTGCAACTTACTTTTTGCGGCCGTCGCCATTGACACCACACGAGCGTTGAATGTGGTGTGTCAACGTCAGTTGGCTTTACGCAATTGAACCAGACGAAGTAATAACTTTTGCATGTCT